>NC_077233.1:54013338-54112084 GCF_027887165.1 Monodelphis domestica | reverse complement strand
CTTTCTTTCTTTCTTTCTTTCTTTCTTTCTTTCTTTCTTTCTTTCTTTCTTTCTTTCTTTCTTTCTTTCTTTCTTTCTTTCTTTCTTTCTTTCTCTCTCTCTCTCTCTCTCTCTCTCTCTCTCTCTCTCTCTCTCTCTCTCTCTTTCTTTCTCTCTCTCTCTCTCTTCCTTCCTTCCTTTCTTTCCTCTAAACTAGCTAGATCAAAAAGGCTGTAGATATTGTTTTAATGAAGTGTTTGATAAAATATGGAAATTGTGAAGAGATTTGAGCTAGAAAAAATTACAATTAGATGCATTTGGAAATGAAAAAGTAGCTATTGATCATTTGATGACAAGAGAGTGCCAATGGAGTGCCCTAGGTATCTCTGTTTGATCCTGGGCTACTTAATGTTTGTTTGTTTTTTTAATCAATGTCTTGGATCAAGGAAAGGGGGCATGTTTATCAAATTTGCAGATAACAGAAAGCTGGACAGGATACTTTGTACACAGGATAACAGAGTTAGGATCCAAAAAAATCTTGAAGGTTTAGAACATTGAGCTAAATATAATAAAATATAAAGTCTTACACTTAGATAAAAAACCCCAACTACATAAATACAAAGTCAGGGACAGCTGGGTGGTTCGTTGGATAGAGAGCCAGGCCCAGAGACCTGGGTTCAAATGTGAATTCATGTGCTTCCTAGTTGTTTAACCTGGGCAAATCACTTAACCCCCATTGCCTAGCCCTTACTGCTTTTCTGCCTTGGTGCCAACACACAGTATTGGTTCAAAGATGGAAGGTAAAGTTAAGACAAACAAACAAAAAAACAACAAAAACCAAAGTTGGTTAGGCATGATTAGACAGTAGTTCACCTAGAAAAATTCTGAGGCTTTTCTCTGACAGTAAGCTTTGTTAGTTAATAATGTGATGTGTTAACCAAATGAGCTGTTACAATCCTGGGCTTAATGAGGATAGATAGATAGATAGATAGACAGATAGATAGATATACAGATAGTAGAAGGATGGATAGATAGATTGATAGATAAAATAAATATCAAGTAGTTCCTATGTGCCAGGCACATAGGCTTGTGTCCAGGGATATAAATAAAAAAGTAGGATAGTCCCTGCCCTCAAGGAGCTCATGTTCTAATGGGGATTTCATACGGAGGTGCTAGAAACTAGGGGGAACCTATGAAGGCAGGGTGAAAGTTAAGAGGGCATAGTTTCCTGGGATAAGGAGGTGAGGGTCTCCGCTGGATATAGCCTGTGCTGGTCAAATCACATCTGAACCATGTCTGTGGCCACTTCCAGATGCCACATGCTAGAGTTGGAGATCATCCAGAGGAAGGCAACCAGAAAGATGAAAAGTCTTGACACCATGCCATTTGAGTATTTGGTTGAAGGAGCTATGAATACTTTGTCTGGAGACAAGAAATCTCAAGGCACATAAAACTGTCTCAGAGCTTTTAAGGCGCTATCATGTGGAAAAAGAGATTAGACTCCAAGAGGGTTGAACCAGGAGCAGTGGGAGGAAGTTGTAATCAGACAAATGTGGCTTGATACCAGGAAAAATACTGCTAACAATTAGAGTTATCCCAAAGTCAAATGTTCTGCCTAAGATTTAATGTATTTTCCCCCTCATTGAAGGTCTTTAAACAGAAGCTGGATAACCATTGGTCAGTCTTTTCTATTAGATCCTTTTCTGGGTCTGGATTGGACCAGAAGGCTGCTGAGGTCATTTCTAACTTTGAAATGCTAGGAATCTCATTGTATGTCACTATATGTATTGGTGTCTTAGCTTCATACTAGACTGGAAGCTTTATGAGAGAAAGGGATGGGCATTCTACAGAGTGGCAGCTTCCAGAGACTTTTGATTTTAAGAAAGACCCTGGAGGCAGCTAGGTGGCTTATTGGATAGAGAGCCAGACCTGGAGATGGAGATCCTGGGTTCAAATGTGGCCCCAGACACTTCCTAGTTGTGTGACCCTGGGCAAGTCACTTAACCCCCATTGCCTAGCCTTCATCACTCTTCTGCTGTGGAACCAATATACAGTATTGACTCTAAGATGGAAGGCAAGGGTTAAAAAAAAAAGAAGTAAAGAAAAGAACTAGAGGGGGGGGGGGAAAGGTTGCCTAACCAAAAGGAATGACTTTCTAAAAGTGGAATTTCAGAAACGATGTAACAAAGTGATAGGGGGAATATTTTGACTGGAGAAAGGTTTGCAGTGTCTCTTAAATCCTAAAAGCCTTGATAGGTCAACTAGAGTTGCTTCCTCTAGGGACCTTGGTTTAGATTATGTATAGGATATGGTCCCACCTGATTAGAGGTGATTGCCTCCCACCCAGAACTGAGCCTCTATTATCTAATCCCCCCCATACTCTTTATACAATACATCTTTTTTTTTTTTTTTGAACGGAACAAATCAACAGCCACCCAAGGACAGAGTTTTGCCTTTCCAGCCCCAATAGCAATGATGGCTTCCCAGTGCCTGTGTGTTGCTATGGTAACTACCTTTGGGTCTCCATATCTTTCAGCAGCCATTCTCTGACTGATTCAATCTCATCAGCATCCTTAATGCAGGTGGGGCCAGGGAGAGAGAGGTGGGAGCTAGCTACTTCCTCTTCCTTTGGTGAAATTTCAGTGAGGCTTTGGCTGCAGACATAAGACCCAGCAGCTATGGTGGTCTCCTGTTCTGGTGCCTTCAGCCTGGTCCTTCTGTTAGGAGGACCCTTGGATCTCTGACCCTCCTGTCATATCACAAGGGAGGGGAGGCTACTCTCTCTGTCTAGAAGATTTGCGAAATGAATTCAGGTTCAAATGAATATTCACACTTAAAAAACTTATTCTATTCTATTTTCTTCAAGGAACAAAAATATTTACTTCTCATTAAAAAAACTGCATGTAAAATATGCAAGACATATTTCTTCATTGTTCACGTCTAAAAATCATGTCCATTTTGTTTCTTGAGTCTGTCATCTTTCTGGCAGAAGGTGGGTAGTGTAGCCGGTCATTGCATTATCTAATGGAGATCTTAAATCCATCAAAATTCATTGTCATCATCATTGCAGAATGTGCTCTCTTCATTCTGTTCATTTAACCCCACAATTCAGACGAGTCTTCCCAAGTTTCACTGAACGCTTCCTTTTCATCATTTCTAAATAAACAATCATAGTCTATTCGATTCATATACTATAATTTATTCAGCTATTCTTTAATGCATGGACACTCTCTGAATTTCCAAGTGAGAAAGTAATATATCTATGTACACACACATACACACACACACACACACACACACACACACATGCAAAATCAATACAAGGTAATTTGGGGAGGGGGAGAACATTAATAGCTGGGGGAATCAGGAGAGGTTGCCTGGAAGAAGGTGGCCTGAAAAATAGGTGACTTGATTGGACAGAGAAGAAGAATAGAAATAGAAAGTGACAGTATTTCAGAGTTGGGAGGGAACTCAGCGGTCATCTGATACAGCTCCTATCTGAACCGAAATCACTTCTACAAAACATACGAGTGGGCACATATACAGTGAGAAGAATCAGTCAGTGAATATTTGTTGACCACTTAAATGTTTCTTTTTTTAAACCCTTACCTTCTACCTTAGAATCAATACTGTAGATAGGTTCCAAGACAGAAGAGCTGTAAGGGCTAGGCAGTGGGGATTAAGTGACTTACCCAGGGTCACACAGCTAGGAAGTATCTGAGAATAGATTTGAACCTAGGCCTTCCTATCTCTAGGCCTTGCTCTCAAACCACTAAACCACCCAGCTGCCTCTTCCCACTAAATGTTTCAAGGTCTATGATAGGCATTGGGTCTCAAGGAACTTATAATCTAGCCATGAGAGACAGAGGTAGGGATATTTAAAATAGATACAAGATGATTCAGGGAGAAAGGCACTAGAGGCTGGGTAGATGGGGGGTTTAGTAAAGGTCTAAATCTGAAGATGACTCTTAATTTGAACCTTGAAGAAACTTTATTGTTTAGTCATTTTAGTTGTATCTGACTCTTTGTGATTCCATTTGATGTTTTCTTGGAAAGAAACTGGACTGGTTTACCATTTTCCTCTCTAGCTAATTTTTACAGATAGGGAAACTGAGGCAAACAGAGTTAAGTGACTTGCCCAGGTTCATACAACTATTAAGTGTCCAAGTCCAGATTTGAACTCAGGAAGATGAGTTGCCCCTTGAAGGAAACTAGGTATTCTAAGATATGGATGTGAGGAAGGTTTGCATTCCGGATATAGGGAATAGCCAATGGAAATGCAGGGATATAGTGGAGATGGGGAGACGGTCATGGATCACGAACAGTAAAAAGGCCAGTTTATCTGGACTGTAGCATGCACCAAGAGGAGTAATGTATAATAAAACTGGAAAGTTGGGTTAAGGTCATGTTGTAAATGAAGGAAGGGAGAAAGGAGGAAGGGAAGGAGAGAGAAAAGAGAGGAGGAAGGAGTAAAAGAAAGGAAGGGACAAGGGAGGGAATGAGGAATGGAGTAAGGGCAAGAGAGAGGAAGGAAGGAAGGAGGTAAGGTAGGGAGAAAGGAAGAAAAGAAAAAAGTAAGGGAATAAGGAAAGGAGAAAGGAAAGAAAGGAGGAAGGGAAGGAAGGAGCAAAGGGAGGAAGGAATAGAGGGAAGGAGAAAGGGAGAATTTGCATTTGACCCTGGAGGTAATGGGAAGCCCCTGAACTTCAGGGGAATGTCATAGTCAAAATTATGCTTTAGGAAAATCAGGCAAGCTCAGCTATGTGAAGGATAGATTAGAGAGACACTAGAGATGAGGCAGGGAGACCAGTTAAGAGACTATCATAATAGTTCAAGCTAGAGGTAACGAGGGCCTGAATCATGATGATGACTGTGTGGATAGAGAGAAGGGGATATACTTGATGGATGTTACGGTGGTACGAACGACAAGATTTGGCAATTGAGTAAATACATGGGGTAAATGAGAATAAGGAGTGGAGGGCAATACTTGAGTTGTGAGCTTGGGAGACTGAGTATATAGAAACTGGGAAATTTAGAAGAGGGGCAGGTTTGGGATGAAAGATAATGAATTCAGTTTTATACATATCGAATTTCAGATATCAGATGACAGATTCTTTTTTAAAAAATCCTTTCCCTCCATCTTAGAATCAATACTAAATATTGGTCCAACAGAAGAGTGGTAAAGGCTAAGCAATTGGGGTGAAGTGACTTGCCTAGGGGCACACAGCTAGGAAGTGTCTGATGCCATATTTGAACCCAGGATCTCCCATCTCCTGGTTCTCTATCCACCAAGCCATCTAGCTGCCCTTCAGGTACTAAGTATTTACAATGCATTTGCTGTGCCAAGTCTGAGGATAAAAAGAAAGGCAAACAATCAGTCCATGTGATATAGCTCACTTTATAAATGGAGGGACAAGAAGAAAATATCTAGGTACATGCAAGTTAAATACAGAGTAGACAGAAGGATGTATGTGGGGGGACCCTCTGACATTTGGTATGAAACTGCCACTAGGCAGCTGGCAATATAGGACCTGAGCCCGGGAGAGAGACTAGGCTTGAAATAGAAATCTGGGAGGATTTTTGCACAGAGATGCTAATTAAATCTAGCTCCCCATTAAGCAGATGACTGGCCAATGCCCCTTTTGGACAACTGAGATCATCAGGAGACTTTTCTTTATAGCAAGTCCAAATCTGACTCCATGCCTAGTTCTTCCCTCTGGGATCAAGTAGATCCTTTCTTCCATGCAGCAGTCCTTCAGATCCTTGAAGATAGCTTCCATAGATAGACCCCCAACCCCCAAATCTCTTCTTGTCCAGGCAAAATATCTCTAGTTCATTCAGTCCTTATTTGGTAAACCTCTGTAGTTCATAGAGACTTATTTGGCACCAGCTTGAAGTCTTTTACCAGTGAAGTTGCCCATATGGGATGTGTCCTACCTTATCAACATCAAACACAATACTTTAGATGGCTGGATCAGTGTGGAGTAAAATGGGATTAGTACATCGCCTAGTTCTAGACAGAGAAGGCAGAGGAAGACTTGGGCAGCTTTGCTTGCCTCTGGTTTAGCCCTGAGCCCCTGCAGTGGTTCTCAGAGCTGTCTGTCCCAAGACCCTTGTGCACTTGTAAAAACTATTGAAGTTCCCAAAGAGCTTTTGTTTATGTGTATGTGTCTACACACACACACACACACACACACACACACACACACACACACACACACACACACACACACACACACACATCTCAATGTTTTTCATTAGGCTACTGGGGGTACAGTGAGTAAAGTGCTGGCCCTACAGTCAGGAAAAATTCAGTTCAAATTTGATCTCAGATGCCTAATAGGTATGTGACTCTAGGCAAAACAGCTAACTTCTCTGAGCCTCAATTCCTTCATCTGGATGGACTGGATATCCATTTTGGTAAATCTATGATCTTTTCTTGTCCTATTCAATCTTAACATCAGTCCTATTGATTCTCTGATCTTCCTCTTTCCTAAAATCCAACATAAAACAACCCTCCCACAACTCTCCTGCTTTGATCTCTGTACCAACCCCCAAACCATTGTCCTTAGTATTCCTGGCCCCTTCCTGAACTTTCTCTCTTCCTTCCTTCCTTCCTTCCTTCCTTCCTTCCTTCCTTCCTTCCTTCCTTCCTTCCTTCCTTCCTTCCTTCCTTCCTTCCTTCCTTCCTTCCTTCCTTCCTTCCTTCCTTCCTTCCTTCCTTCCTTCCTTCCTTCCTTCCTTCCTTCCTTCTTCCTTCCTTCCTTCCTTCCTTCCTCCTTCCTTCCTTCCTTCCTTCCTTCCTTCCTTCCTTCCTTCCTTCCTTCCTTCCTTCCTTCCTTCCTTCCTTCCTTCCTTCCTCTTCCTTCCTTCCTTCCTTCCTTCCTTCCTTCCTTCCTTCCTTCCTTCCTTCCTTCCTTCCTTCCTTTCCTTCCTTCCTTCCTTCCTTCCTTCCTTCCTTCCTTCCTTCCTTCCTTCCTTCCTTCCTTCCTTCCTTCCTTTCCTTCCTTCCTTCCTTCCTTCCTTCCTTCCTTCCCTTCCTTCCTTCCTTCCTTCCTTCCTTCCTTCCTTCCTTCCTTTCCTTCCTTCCTTCCTTCCTTCCTTCCTTCCTTTCCTTCCTTCCTTCCTTCCTTCCTTCCTTCCTTCCTTCCTTCCTTCCTTCCTTCCTTCCTTCCTTTCCTTCCTTCCTTCCTTCCTTCCTTCCTTCCTTCCTTCCTTCCTTCCTTCCTTCCTTCCTTCCTTCCTTCCTTCCTTTCCTTCCTTCCTTCCTTCCTTCCTTCCTTCCTTCTTTTCTTTTTCTTTCTTTCTTTCTTTCTTTCTTTCTTTCTTTCTTTCTTTCTTTCTTTCTTTCTTTCTTTCTTTCTTTCTTTCTTTCTTTCTTTCTTTCTTTCTTTCTTTCTCTCTCTATTCCTTCCTTCCTTTCTTCCTTCCTTCCTTCCTTCCTTCCTTCCTTCCTTCCTTCCTTCCTTCCTTCCTTCCTTCCTTCCTTCCTTCCTTCCTTCCTTCCTTTCTTCCTTCCTTTCTTTTTCTTTCTTTTTTCATTTCTTTCTTTCTTTCTTTCTTTCTTTCTTTCTTTCTTTCTTTCTTTCTTTCTTTCTCTCTCTCTCTATTCCTTCCTTCCTTTCTTCCTTCCTTCCTTCCTTCCTTCCTTCCTTCCTTCCTTCCTTCCTTCCTTCCTTCCTTCCTTCCTTCCTTCCTTCCTTCTTCCTTCCTTCCTTCCTTCCTTCCTTCCTTCCTTCCTTCTTTCTTTCTTTCTTTCCTTTTCTTTCTTTCTTTCTTTCTTCTTTCTTTCTTTCTTTCTTTCTTTCTTTCTTTCTTTCTTTCTTTCTTTCTTTCTTTCTTTCTTTCTTTCTTTCTTTCTTTCTTTCTTTCTTTCTTTCTTTCTTCTTTCTTTCTTTCTTTCTTTCTTTCTTTCTTTCTTTCTCTTTCTTTCTTTCTTTCTTTCTTTCTTTCTTTCTTTCTTTCTTTCTTTCTTTCTTTCTTTCTTTCCCTTCCATTTTAGAATCAATACTGTGGATTGGTTCAAAGGTAGAAGAATAGTAAGGGGATTAAGTGACTTGCCCCATGTCACACAGCTAGGAAGTATCTGAGGTCATATTTGAACCCAGAATCTCCCTTCTTCATACCTGGCTCTCTATTCACCAAGTCATTTACACACCCTTCCCCCACCTCCTCCCTATCAGCCTCTATTCTTCTAGATCTGTGTTATCTATCCTCTGTTGTTTCCATTTTCTATTCAGGTCTTTTTGAATTTTAAGTAGGTTGATGAGTTCTCTGTACATGCAAACTATTTAGTTGATTCTTCCTTTTCCTCCTCATCAGAATTGTTTCCTTTATATTCTTTTCAATGGCTAGAACTGGGTAAATATAAGAAGCTCATTAAATAGAGGTGGAACTCTGAGTAACTGAAGAAGCTACAATAGTTCTAAAGAAGAGATAATCAAATATACTTCCCTCCTCTTGGCAGAGAGACAAGAATCTGCTAGGGAAGAAGGTTATATATGTATTGTTAGACAAGGTCACTGGATCTGATGTTTCTGTTAATTGTCATTTTTAGTCATTTTTACTATGGCTCCAAGGAGGGTTGGATGGGGGATGGGTGTTATGTGGGAGGAGGGATAGTGCATTTCCAGAAAGAAATATAACTTACTACAACAGGATTTGTTATTTAACAATACCAGAATTTTCAGAAATAAATATAACATAAAAGTATTTATTATTTAGTAATAGAATTGTAAGAAATAAGTACAATTTATGATAATCAAATTTACTATTTGATAATAATAGAATTTCTAGAAACAAGTGTGATTAATTTGTAATA
Organism: Monodelphis domestica; assembly: GCF_027887165.1. NCBI lineage: Eukaryota > Metazoa > Chordata > Mammalia > Didelphimorphia > Didelphidae > Monodelphis > Monodelphis domestica. Next base: position 54,103,284 of record NC_077233.1, on the reverse strand, counting down.
ATTAAATTTATTATTTGATCATAATAGAATTTCAAGGAATAAATATAAAAATAAAAAGCAATAAAACCTTACCAAAAAAAGTAAACAAAAAAGAAACAGGAAGATTCCTGGTCCTCCGAGCCTTCAGAATTTCATTTTAGGGAAATTCTTAAGAAGAGAAGATGGTGTCTTAATCTTGGGATCATGGTATGTAAAGGTGTGAAAAGCTTCCTCCTGCCAGGAGATGGAATGTATCTCATGAAGTCTGGCCACCATGCATTTGTCTGGTCGGTTGCAAATTATCCATCGAGGTTTTATACTGAAAATGACAATAACAATAAATATATAATTCTTACTATGTGGCATGCACTGTGCTAAGAGCTTTATAATTATTATCTCATTTGATCTTCACAGCAATCCTGGGAGGTAGGTGCTATTATTATCATCCCTGTTTTATAGATGAGGAAAATGATGCAAGTAGCTCTTCAAGTGACTTGCTTAGGGTCACACAGCTAGCAGGTTTCTAAGTCTGAATTTGAACCCAGATCTTTCTGACTCCAGGCTCAGCACTTTATCCACTCTGTTTCATAGTTGCCTCTTGAAAAGGATAGGGGAGACAGAAAACTATTTATATGTATCCACCAACATAGACACTCCAAAGAATAGCTACAGTTTATTGAAGAATGGCAGTTGAGGTATCCAGAAGCTCAGGGAAGATACCATTTAAGAAAGGAGTCATTAGTAAAAGCCATGACCTCAAATGTCTATATACAAATACTAAAAGTTTAGGAAGCAAATCAGATAAAGGAAACTTCCTAACAAAAGTAAGTAAATTTGGTAACATAAGTATCACTAAACTTGGTGGGATGAACCTGAATTGAATTGAACCATTGGTTCTAGAAGGATTTATCTTATTTTATTAAAAAAAAAAAAACCAACCCCTTACTTTGTCTTAGAATCAATACTTTGTATTACTTCTATGACAGAAGAGTGGTGAAGGCTAGGCAATGGAGGTAAAATGACCTGCCCATGGTCATATAGCTAGGAAGTGTCTGAGGCAATATTTGAACCCAGGGCTTCCTATATTTAAGTTTGGCTCTCAATCCACTGCCCAGCTGCCTCCAGATATACTTTATTAAAAGAAACAGGATATTGGCAAAAGAGTTGAATGCCATTTTATATTAAAGGTATAACCATGTGAAGAAACCCAGAAACAGGAGAGAGGAAAACTCTGTGAGGAGCACTGTAGTGAAGGTCAATGGAGAGAGAAAAAGAAATACTTGTACCATTGGAATATTGTCCACATTGGCCAGGTGATTGGAATTTTCATCAGTGAGGTGCTCTCTCACTCTTTCTGGACTTTCTGGACCTCTCCCAGTGACAAGGTCAAAACCTGGGGTTTCTACACTCCACCTAAATAAACTGGGATCTCTAGATTTCCATGTTGACACCCTGGCGATCAACTCCCTACTAATCATTTTTGGTTGTTATGTCCTTGGTAGAGAAAACAGAAATAAAATTAGAATCAAGCAGTTTCACCTCCTCACTATTATCAGTTATTGCTGTCCCATCCATCTCAAATAGGAGTGCTGTCTCTTTTTTGATTGTCTTCCTTCACTCAAAATATTGCCAATTACTGTAGCCCCATCCATCCCAAGCAAGAATCCTATTTCTTCTTTGATTGATCTTCGCTCAAAAGAAAGAGAAACAAATGGAAAATGAACGTTCTAAGGGTGGCACAGACACTTGCTATAAAAGTGATGGGGGAGTTCAGTTTTCCAGATAGCTTAGCTATTGGAGTGCTCTCTCTGGCCAAAGCAAAGCAGCTAATAAATACGTTTTGGACTTGCCTTGATGACAATTTTATCCTTTAAAAGGGAGAGGAACCCAAAACAGGAAGATTCTATTCTGAATTGAATTCATGATAATATGAAAGAAGTAGTTGGAAGGGTGAGAAAGTGGGGAACTTTGGGGCAAGATGCTGATCACTTTTTCTTAAAAATCCTTATCTTCTGTCTTAGAATCAATGTTGTGTATTGATTCCAAGCCAGAAGAGTGCTAAGGGCTAGGCATTTGGGGTTAAATGACTTTCCCAAGGCCACAGAGCTAAGGAAGTATTTGAGAACAGATTTGAACCTAGGACCTCCCATCTCTAGCACTCAATCCACTGAGTCATCTTCCTGCCCTTGATGACCACTTCCTAGAGTTTGACAGAGAAAGATAGGAAAGCCTGGCATTCTTATATATTTGCCCTATATTTTGGGAAAACAGATTTCAAGGGATCCAAACATAGGTAGGATTCAGGAACAAAAAAATCTATAGCAGAAATCAGTCAAAGAGGGATGGGACATTCCCAAGAATGGAAATCTGTACAGAGAGGGAAACAATTTCAACAAGAAGATAAAATGGCAGTTATATAAGGAAACTGATTATTCACAGGGGACACATAATATCTAGATTTTTAGAGGGAGCAAAATGGAACAGGATAGAGATCTGAACTCCAAATCAGGAAGGTCTTCTTTCAAGTCTTGCCTGTGACACAAATGGCTGTGGGCTTCTGGGCAAGTCACTTAATCATTCAATTCTTTGGGCAACTCTGTAAGACTATAAGTTGCCAAGTTGACCTGCATGGTAGTGGGAGTTATCTCACTTGGGAGATCTTTAAATTAGTGAAATCACAGGTCTCTTCTTCCCTATTCTTATGTATTAGAAGTGGAAATATGGTCAGATAATTGAGGATGACTAGAGACATATGGCATGTTCTATATGAATAGTGTTTGAAGTACTAAAGCTTTAAATAAATTTAGGCTGGGAAGAAGAAAGTTTAAGAAAACAAAAAAGGTGGTGTTTTAAGGCTATATTGGGAGGGACAGTTAGGGTAGTACAGTGGATGGAGCAGTGGGCCTAGAGTTGGGAGGACCTGGGTTCAAATCTAACCTCAGATACTTCCTACCTATATGTGACTCTGGGTAAGTTGCTTAACCCCAATTGCCTTGCCCTTGCCACTTTTCTGTTTTACTACTGGTACTAAGACAGAAAAGAGTTTAAGAGGGGGGGAGGCAGGGAAGCAATTATAAGCAAAGCTAAATGGGGAGAAGTGAAGAAAGGACTACTTCTTAGGATGAATGGAGTGTTGATAATGGACAACAGAAAAGCAGCACTGCTCATGTAAGAACTTAAAAAAAATCTCTGGGCCACAATTCTGAGCTGAAAACTGGCTTTATCCATTGGTAAATATAGTCCGTGGTCATATCACACCTAGTCTGTGATGAAAGACCTCTTGTGGATGTTCATAGTTATTTTTTTATAGACTTCTGACAGTTGATACAAATAATTGATTAACAAAACCTCCATACTCTATGTTAGCTCACAGTTGATAAATTCTAGTACAAAGTCCAAGCATTTTATCAAACTTACATAACTAATACCTTCAGACAATAACTCTTAAGAAGGAACATAAAGGTAAACAGAGTCATCTCTCTTATTATAAAATCCGAGGATTCTGTTACTGACATAAATTCCTAGAAAAGCAAATATTAATAGTAAATTTCTGCTGTACAACCGACTCTATGATTGTTTCTTATCTTTATCCAGAATCAGGATTTAGTCAAGCTGTGTACTCACTATTCCAAAATTGATAACAGGAGCTCTTAAGCCAACTCTTTTCCTTATTTATCACTGCATATTCACAGTTAATCAACAACTAGGACTACTGATATCCTAGTTACAGATACAACCTAAAGGATCATATGAGATGACTTGATTTTACAATAAAAGATATAAAAACAACAAATACAATTTCATTCGTTCACTCAGTTATATTCTGTTTTCTCTGTTAAGGATAGTCTTGGGACTAGAGAGGACACAACAAAAATGGCTAGCAGGAACCTGATACCCAAAGTAAGGAGAGACCATAAGGCAATACTTCCCCACCCTTGATGAATTCAAGTCAGGTGGCCAGTAGAACCATGTTTTAGGGGCCTGAAAGAATTGCCAGATGGGACTAGAAAGACTAGAGAAGACCAGTTAAAAAAAAAAGGGTGGGGGGAGGGGAAGAGGACAGAGTTTACAAATTTCTGGTTAGTGAACATAATTTTGATTCCTGGGGACAATTCTAGAATGGATCCTTAAAAAGATATTCCCTTCTAGGAACATTTAGAAGAGGAAGCAGTGGGGATAAAGAGCTCACATAGCTTGGTCAAGAACAGTTTTTTTTGGTCAGATTGAGAGCCAGGCCTGTAGATAAGAAGTCCTGGGTTCAAATATGACCTTGGACACTTCCTAGCTGTGTGATCCTGGGCAAATCACTTAATTGCCTAGCCCTTACCACTTTTATGTCTTAGAACCAACATATAGTATTGATTCTAAGATGGAAGATAAGAGTTTGAGAAAAAAAATAAAAGAACATGCTATGCCAGATCAGTCTTAATCAAGGTAATCTTATTGATTCACTTGAGAGTGTGTTTGGAAGTGTGGGCTTGAAGACAGTATTCCTTTCCTCCCAGTACAATTAGATGTGTTCAGAGGTGGTTGAAAGGCCAAACTCAATGATTCATTGGCTTGGCAAGAGGTCTCCAGTGGAGTGTTCCAGGAACTCAAAAGGGAATTTACAGAATTACAAATCCAGTCTTAGACCTTTATAACACCAAGTTATGTGACCTTGATCAAGTCACTTAACCCTGTTTGCCTTAGTTTTCTTATCTGTAAAATGAGCCAGAGAAGGGATTGGCAAACCACTTCATTATCTTCACCAAGAAAATCCAAAAAAACGTCACAAAGAGTTGGATGTGATTAAAAACAATCAAACAATGGTGACCACAAAGTATGTTTTGTGCCAGTTGATGTCAGAATGAGTGGGATAGAGGAGAAACTTGGAATACTATCCTTTCCTTGAATCTACATTATAGATGAAGTTAAGTAATAGAATAGATGTCATTGATAAATGCCAGTGCCTGGCACATAGTGGACACTTAATAAATGTTTAGTGTACTCTGTTATAAAATGAAAGCTACTTCTAAATGAAATATAAGGATTTCAAGGACAGAAAAATCAATGTGGACAGGCATCTTCATAGAGAAGAGAGCCTTTGAACTGAGTTCTGATAGACAATAAAATGGGGGTTTTGGATTATAAATAGGGAAGAATTTTTAAAAATCCATTAAGGGAATAAGGGCTCAGAGTATGTAATTTATATTGAAGACCTTCAGGATCTGATATTAGAATTTGGAATCTGTAAGTTAGGATAAGCACTTAGCTGAACTGCTAAATCCAAATCTTTTCTATCTGGTGCAAGGTGACATAACTGTGTAGGCATGAGGGTAGTGGGTAGCAGTTTGAGGTTTTGGGAAGAATATTGAATTTGTCATTTGAGGACCTGAGGTTTAAATCCCAGCTTTGTTACTTATGATCTGAGTGACCTTGGATAAGTCCATTTCTCTTTCTGAACTTTAGTTTCCTCATCTGTATCATATGGGAAGACAATAGGTTTCAATGGGAAAATTCCTGGAGTTGAATCAGAACAGAGTTCCAATCTGTAAGATTTATAATTAGTTGTTTGCCATAAACTGTAATAATTAAAATGGTTGATGTTGTAAACTGTAGTGAGTTAAAATGGTGGAAGATATAAATTGTGATAGATATAAGAGAGGGTGAGTAAATTTGACTGCAGAAAATATGTTTCACTACAGTGTCTTGGTTTTTAAATCAAATATAAGGTGGTCGCCAGGGAATATATTCCCAAATTATGAATATGCCCAAGTCAACTGGGTTTTATAGAGAATTTAATTAATAATACAATGAGGGATTAAAGAAAAGGAGGAGGAGAGAGAAAAGGAATTAATGAGAAAAGAATGGCCAACCCAGGCCTAAGCCTTAAGAGAGAAACCAGTCAGTTTGTCCAAGTAAGGGATTCAGAGGGACAGAGTCTCCCCAGAGGGAGTTCCAGCCAGAGTCAGCCTCCCTTGAGAGACCTCCTTAGAGAATTCCTCCAAGAGCTCCTTCTCAAGCGATCTCCAAAAGAATCTCCTTCAAAGCCTTCAAAAGCCTCCTCCAAAAGGATCTATCTCCAAGGAATCTATCTCCAAGGATCTCCAAGCCTCACCAAGCCTCCAAGGATCCTCATCAGAGATCCTCCAAAAGGATTTTTTTCTCAAGAGATTCTGCTTTTTCTTATATAGGGGTTTTTCTCCTATGCCACCTCCCCTAAGTCCTTACATCTACCAATCACTGTAGACGTTTTCCAAAGGACTGCCCATCTGAATTCCTGCTAAGTCAACTAATCTCCTCAGTAAGTCTGAACCAGAGAAAACACAACTGAGTCGACTAATCTCATTAAGAGAAAACTTGCCCGACCCTTTTAGGTACCTAGCATCCCATTGTATCAATTCTAAAAAACAGGCATAGCTCAAAGAACTCCTTGCCTTATTATAAGCATGGGTCCAAGTACTTTCATTGCTTAGCAAGAAGTTTTCTCCCCTAAAGCAGTCTTAAGTATGGGTGGAGTAGAGGTCCTCCCATAGCAAGGAGTTTTCTCCCCTAAAGCAGTCTTAAGTATGGGTGGAGTAGAGGTCCTCCCATTTCTGATCCTGGCGAGTTCTCACATCAAAATGGGGAATGTTTTCCAGTAGGGAATTTGTTCCAATGGAGGATTCCTCAATATGGAAATTTTTTAACATTCACAAGTCTAAGAGATTTCAAGATTTACAAATCTTTATTCTTCTACTTAGGTATGTGACTTTGGGCAAGATGTATTCTTCCTAACCTCAATTTCCTCAGCTATGAAGTGAATATTTTGAATATTTTGGACTTGATGATCCCTAAGGTCATTTTCCAATCCTAAAATCCTATAGTTTTATATAGTTTATAGTTCTCAGAGGGACATATGAGAAAGAATGCTATCCACATCCAGAGGAAGAACTGTGGGAAAAGAAACACAGAAGAAAAACAACTGCTTGATCACATGGTTTGATGATTTGAATGGGGATGTAGACTCTAAACGATTACCCTAGTGCAAATATTAATAATATGGAAATGGGTCTTGATCAATGACACATGTAAAATCCAGTGGAATTGTGTGTCAGGTATGGGAAAAGGGTGGGTAGGGAAAGAGCATGAGTCTTGTAACCACAGAAAAATATTCTAAATCATCTAATTAAATAAAATGTAAATATATATATATATATATATATATGTATATATATATAATGTTATTCCAAGAAGGGATCCAAAGGCTTCACCCAATTGCCAAAGGGGCTCAGGATCCATTTAAAAAAAGAAAAAAGAATCTCTTATCTAGATCAATTTTTTAATTTCAGAGATGAGGGAACTGGAGTCAGACAAATTAAATAATACCCATGGTTACATAGACAGTAAAGAAAAGAGAGGATTTGTGTCTAGGTCCTCTGCCATCAAATTGGCATTCTTTCCATTGTATTGAACTCTTGGAGAGAGTATTCCAGCACAGGGGTTGGACTAGGTAAAGTCAGACATTTCTTTTGTTTCCTCTTTTCTGTGATTCAATTAAGTTTCTGGTTCATTAAGACAGTTGATAGGATTCAAACTTAATTTCTTTCCCCCCAGACTCCTGGTTATCATTTCCTCCAAGTTTTAATTGACTGACAGACCGTGACTGACTGCAGATTCTTAGTTTTCTGTCTTATTCTTATCTGATTTCCTTGGGTCTAGGCAATCCTAATATCTAGGTCACAGGGAATAAAGCTCTAGCATTTTCTCTTCCATATCCAGGAACCATGAGAGATAACATGATTTAATGGATAGTACCCTGTCCTAAAATCAGGAAGTTATTGTTCGGTCATGTCTGACTCTTTCTTAGAGATTTTCTTGCCAAAGACATTGGAGTGGTTTGCCATTTCCTTTTTCAAGAATCAGGAAGACCTGGGTTCAACCATGTGCCTCAGACATTTACTTTCTCTGTAAGCCTGGGTAAATCAATCAACTTCGCTGTGCCTCAGATTCTTCATCTCTATAAAGAAAAGGCTGGACTCTAGGGAATTTTCTACTTCTAAATCTATGATCCTGTGGGGCTGGAGGGTCTGCCCTCCAGATTCATGAAGTCAGCTAACATATCTCCCTCTTAGTTCTTTCAGCTCCTTTTCATTTGGGATGTTCTTTTTTTTCTTTGAAAATTTCTTATTGAGGGGGAAGCTGGGTAGCTCAGTGAATTGTGAGCCAGCCTAGAGATGGGAGGTCCTGGGTTCAAATCTGCCCTCAGACACTTCCTAGCTGTGTGGCCCCAGGCAAGTCACTTAACCCCTATTGCCTAGCCCTTATCACTCTTCTGTCTTGGAATCAGTACATAGTATTATTAAAAAAATAAAAAATCTAATTGAAATTATAGAATAGAATTGAAATTATTATTGATATTTTTTCCTCATCATTATCATTTTCCAATGATTCCTTTCATCCCCAGTCAAGCCCTTCCTAGTAACAAATATGTATAGGAAACAAAAATCATCATAAAAGACATGTTTGAAAATGATATATGTGTCATTATCCCCAGTCCATCACCTTTCTACTGAGGGCCAGGAAAGATGCTACAATTCATTTATATGGGGAAACAGTCACAATAAGAGAAGTAATTTGCCCAGACTCACATAGCTAGTTAGAGGCAGAATAGAGCCCACAATTCATTTTTTCCTGACTCATAAAGGGTAGAAAGGGATTGATGGGAAACCCATGGAATCCCTTTGATAATATCCCTGACGTGTGGTCATCTGCTTCTAGCCCAGGGCTCTTTTCACCCTACTAGGGAAAAGCTAAATATGACTTTAGAAAGCTTAATATTTTTTTCCTTTTTTCAAAAGCAGCAGGTAAAAGGTGTGGAGGCTTCTCAATTCCTTGTTTGGTATTCAACACAGCATTCTCCTGCATGAGAGAAGAAGCAACAGCGACACCCTGTGGCCCCTCATTTGGGGACAAATGCCTCCAATTGAGCTCTCTTCAGCTCCATAGGGTCCTAGACTTTAGAGTTGGAAGGGACCATTTTATGGATAAGGAAGCTGAGATTTAGAGGGATTAAGGGATTTGCTCAAGGCCACAGAGCTCTGTCCCTCCTACTGCTCAGAGTTTAGGCCGAGCTCTGGGAGAAGGCATTGAGAAAAGTCCCAACCACATTCCCCTTGGCTTATGTACAGTCCAGGAGGAATTTAAAGCATGGGAGTGAGTTAAATCAGAGTTACTTCCCTACACTCAATAAAGAGACTGTTCTTCATCTCCTGGTTATCTCCCCATCCTCTGTGGCAAGGACCCATTCATTACCTTAGAATGACCTCTTAGAATGTGGGCTGAGATGGGGACTGGAAATTAGTCTGTAATAATTTCCTGTAAATGATTCTGAATTTGGTGAAGAGAGACATTGCTCATGCCCATGTCACACTTACTTATTTATAATTGACTGATATAAAAACAAAAGATAAATGCTAGCACATGACATAGTCAACCAAGTCTCTTTTGTGATATGATCAGAGGTTTAAAACTGGAAGGTACCTGAAAGGTCTTCTAGTTCAACCCCTTCATTCTACAGATGGGGAAACTGAGGCCCACACTGGTTAGCAATCAAATCCAGGACTGACTCCAGATCCAATGAGTTGTCCATCATTCTGCCACTATAGGAAATGCTGCAGCATGTATGAGGTCCATTGAGACATTGGTCAATTCTGCCAGGGCTATAGAATGATCTGCTTGGTTTCCTAAATACTGAGGTTGACATTTGGAACTAAATAAAGGCCCTTTACAGATATAGCACCAGGAACCTTCACAAAAAAATGAACATGTATTAGAGTATTGAAGCCTCATAACCAAATTCAGAAGCCTGAAAATATTAAATGAACCCTTTTCAGACTTTATTGTAATAAAATTACATTCAACAAAGGTTAAAATTTAGTTATAAAATAAATAATCTTATCCTAAAGCATGAGTGGGTCAAAGATCAGATCATAGAATCAATGAATAATTTCATTAAAGAGAATGACAAGGAGTCAACACAACAAAATTTATGGGAAACATCCAAAGCAGTACTTAGGGGAAAATTTCTAAATGCTTAAAATAGAGAAATAAAATAGAGAAAGAAGAGATCAATGAGTTGGGTATGCAACTAAAAAAATTAGAAAAAGAATTCATTTAAAATCTCTAATTAAACATCAAGTCAGAAATCCTGAAAAATCAAAAGAGAGATTAATAAAATTGAAAGAAAACTATTGAACTAATAAACAAAACAAGGAACTGGTTTTATGGAAAAAAAACCCACACCAATAAAATTTGGTTAATTTGATTAAAAAAATAGTATCAAAAATGAAAAGGTATATATTGGAAACCAGAGAAATGATTCCTTCCTTCCTTCCTTCCTTCCTTCCTTCCTTCCTTCCTTCCTTCCTTCCTTCCTTCCTTCCTTCCTTCCTTCCTTCCTTCCTTCCTTCCTTCCTTCCTTCCTTCCTTCCTTCCTTCCTTCCTTCCTTTCTCTTTTTCTCTTTTTCTCTCTTTCTTTCTTTCTTTCTTTCTTTCTTTCTTTCTTTCTTTCTTTCTTTCTTTCTTTCTTTCTTTCTTTCTTTCTTTCTTTCTTTCTTTCTTTCTTTCTTTCTTTCTTTCTTTCTTTCTTTCTTTCTTTCTTTCTTTCTTTCTTTCTTTCTTCCTTTCTTTCTTCCTTTCTTTCTTTCTTTCTCTAATCCTCCTTGAACACTCATATACCACTCCATCCTTTAAACAGCCACTAAAGATATGCTCCTAAAACATGGAACCAATGTGTTGCTTTATTGCTCAAGAATCATCAGTAATTCCTTACTGTCTCTGTAGCCTGCCATTGGGCTCAAGCTAAGCTTTTCCAACTTATTTGACATTTTTCCCATTTTTATTCTATATTCTAGCCAAAGTGCATGTTCCCTGTACCTTTATCTAGGCTGTCTCATGCCACTGGATGGAATATTCTCCCCAACAACTAAGTTATACAGTTGAAAGTGAACTGGACATGAAGTCAAGAAGTTCTGAGTTCAAATCCAGCTACAGATACCTATTAGTTCTGTGGCCCTGGGTAAGTCACTATATTTCTGCTTGCCTCAGTTTCTTCAACTATAAAATGGAGATAATAGTATATTATCTATATAAACTATAAAATGGAGAGAGTATCTACCTTACAGGGTCATTGTGAAGATCAAATGAGATAACATTTGTAAAGCACTTAACATAGTCCCTGAAACATAGTAGGCAAATAGTAAATGCTTATTCTTTCCCTTCCCTCCTTCCCCATGCCCCCTTTAAAGACTCTTATCTTCCTTCAAAGTTAGCTTCTATGGAAACCCTTTCCTAATTCTTCTACTTGTTAGTTTCCTCTCCCCCTCCTCAAATCATATTTGCTTATCTGTATAAATGGTTGCATAACTCTAGTAGAAGGTCATCTTCTTTAGGGTAGAGTCTGTTTCATGTTTCTTCTTTGCCTTGTATATAACAGGTAGTTTTATTTAATGCTTGTTAAATTGAATTATAATGGTTCAGTCCGGAATCCTTCCAAATTATGGTCTCAGTATTTAACCAGACACATCCTGAGAAACTTGTTGCAAAAAGTGAGTCATTTTTCAGGATTGTCTGGTCAAAGCCAAAGGAACTTTGGAGAGAGCCTATTAATCCCCACTGTCTTCTAGGACATCATTTCTGTGATATTCTGTATCTTTTAAGTAAATCTTTCTGCCCAGTTCCATTCTGGTTCATGGTGATTTGGTTTGGGTCTCAGCACTTAGGCAGCTACCTCCCACCTGTATAAGCACTTACTGTATGCACAGACCCACCCAACCAGGTTGGAAAAGCATTAGGAATCTTTCTTAGTTTATGTGTATAGGGAAAGGAGTTAATACTTGCCAAATTCTCCAGCCCAGAATGCAATCACAGAAAGTAAGAGGCAGATAGCAAGTATTAAATTAAGAGTCAAGATGTATATTCATTCTGTATCCCTTTACAAGAATTGTAAGGGGCAATGGCCTTTGGTTGATTGAAGACTGATCAAGGCCCTGATTGTCTTTCTTAAAAAAAAAAACAAGCTTGCCAGCTCCAGTGGTCAGTCTCATTCAGAAGTCAACAATTGGAGGGATAGACAGCTTTGTGGAGTGTGACCCCTTGGTCTTTATAAAATGATCCAAGGAAAAGTGGGAATTTCTGCTCCTCCATCTCCTTTCCCCTTTTTTTCTTATTGGTCAAGGCATTTTGCAACTGAACTACTTAGTAGAAGGCACACAAGATCTCAAACAGGAGAAAATAGATAGAGTTGCACAGTTCAAAGTAGGGAGAAGACAGATACTTAACAAGGAGATACAGAAATAGACAGAATGAAAACATGTGACTTCTGGCATTTGAGAAGATAGCCAGCAATTTTGGCTTTTGGATTCTATGGATTCAAGGGAGAATTAGACTTAGGGAGTTGAGTTGCGGAGAGGGGCAGACCCAGAGAGAGCCGAAGAGTCATTGCCTAGGGGAAAACAACGTGAGGACTCCATGTAAAGACAAAGAATATTAGGACTCTATAGTTCTGGAATCATGAATTGTCTTGGTCATGTGAGTTTTGTACATGCGTACTAATATTATATTCTTAAGCACCCCGATCTTTCCATAGGTGTTGTGTGTATCTGAGAATGGATCCCAGGTTAGGATTGGAGAGGGTTTGTAGTTACTAGTTTTGTTATAACTGTGTTTTTGTCTTGATATAATTTTGCCTACTACCTGAATATTAAATGTAAACTCACTGGTTGGGGCTCATAAGCTATAGTTTTGAGAGGTCTGGACACACAGATTATACTGTTGAAATGGATGTAAACTATATTGGGAACATTGTAACCAGAGTCAAAGGTCTAGTGGAGTCAGCATGCGTGTATTCTGGAACATATTTTTAATGCTATCAGGAGTAAGAATTTACTCTGCTGATGGTTATTTTAAGGGGAAGAACATCAACTTTCCATTGGGCTTTGTCATGGCAACTTAGAGGTTACGGGAGATGTAGGGGGTGATGCTGGAGGTGAAGGGAGGAAGGGAGTAAACAGAATTTACTCTCTGGTAGATGTTCTTATTTTTCATGGCTTCTCTACTCCTCCCAATAAATCTGTTTGCATTATGAGCCTCTTGTGCCCATGTGCTTATTATAATGAGGCATATTAGACACTGAAACTCTGAGATCATCTGGGCTATAAAGCCCAGGTCTACTATTCACTTACTTTGTGATTTTAGGTGAGTCCCTCAATTTCTCTGAAACTGTTTCCTCATCTCTAAAATGAAGAGATAGGTTTCAGAAATCTCCAAGATCCCTTTGGGCTCTAACACAGGAAAATTTCCCTTGGGGGGTCATTTATGTATGCCCCTGGTCCTCAAATGTCCCTCCTTTCTCCCTTCCACACAAAACCATGCTGTCCCTGGTGTATTTCTTTGGTCTCAGCTGTGAATCTGTAAATCTTTGACCAGTTCCTGTGTGCAAACTGGAGAGATAACCACCAGATGGCAGCCAATGTCTAAGAAAAAAATGTCTAATTAGGTGGCAGGAGGTCAAACATGAACTTGGTGTGTGGGGAAGAAGGCAAAAAGATGGCAGATAGGGATGAGAATCAATTCTGAATCAAAGAAGACTTGAAACCAGGGGCATAAAGAATCAAGGGTTGAATCAGTCGCAGTAAGCAAACAAGTCACACAAGTAGGTGGCTCAGGGGACACAACAAACAGGCTGTTGCTGTTATTCAGTTGTCTGACTTTATGACCCTATTTAGTGTTTTCTTGGCAAAGACACTGGAGTAGTTTGCCATTTCCTTCTCCAGCTCATTTTACAGATGAAGAAACTGAGGCAATCAGAATTAAGTAACTTGTTCAGGGTCAATAGTTTGCCATTTCTTTTTACAGATTTACATTTTACAGATGGGAAAACTGAGTCAAACAGATTAAGTGACTTGTCCAGGGCCACACAGCTAATATGTGTTTGTAGCTGGATTTGAATTTAGGTCTTCCTCATTCTGGGCCCAATTCTTTATCCAGTGAGCCATCTAGCTTCCTGGAAGCAGGAAGACCTGAGTTCAAATCTAGATTCAGATACTTTCTGCTTCTGTGACTGGAGGAATCACTTAATTAGCCTTAGTGTGCTCATCTGGAAAATGGGGATAATAATAGCATTGCCTTCTAGAGTTGTTGTGAGGATCAAATAAGATAATTTTTGCAAAGTGCTAGCTTTATCATATGGAGCTTCAAGGTTTGCAAAGTACTTTATAAATATCTCACATATATAAATTATCTGTGTAAAGTGCTTTGCAAATTATAAAGCACTATAACATGCTAGCTATTATTGTTAGTAGTGGTCACTTGAAAAAACTATGAAGGAGAAAAAGAAAACAAAAGAAGAAGAGGAAGAAGAGGAGAAAGAAGGCAAAGAAGGGAAAAATAGGAAAAAGGGGAAAATAAAAAATAGAAGAGGAAGAGGGAAGAAGAATAGGAAGAAATGGGATAGAAGAAAGGAATGGAGGAAAGAAGAAAAAATAAGAAGAAACAGAAGGCAAAGGAGGAGAGGAAGAAGTGGAAAAAAGGAGGAATGGGTAGAAAATCAGCATTAACATTTGTGAGAATGTGCCTGGAGCAAAAGAGAATAAGAAGAAGCCAGATGAGAAAGAAGAAGAGCTAGAAATTCATCAAGGACAAGGTCTTGAATATTTGTGTCCCTTTACTAAAGCCCTCCTCAAATGTCTCCTCCTAGTAGGGAGGTGACTGTGGACCCCCCAGTGGAACACAAGCACTGACAGTTCCTACCAAAGTGTAAAGACTTTGGGCATGTGTCCAGTGATGTCTGTGGGCTCACTCAACTTAGTTTGAATTGCTTTTGGGACATCCATAGATGTCAAGTAAGTAGTCAATTATACTAAAATGGAGCTCAGGAGAAAGCTAAAGACTGGATGTGTAGATCTGAGAGTCATCTGCCTAGAGATTACAGTTGAATGGAGCGGAGCAGATGAAATCATCCAAGGGAGTATATAGTCCAGAGGGAATAAGAGAAAGTCTTGAATAGAGCTCTGTGCTATACCCATATGAAGCCAATGGGACCCAGATGCTAATTCTACAAAAGAAACCAAGAAGGATTGGTTTGACAAGTAGGGAACCACAATAGAGCATGGCCATGAAAACTCAGGGAAGAGAGCAGCCACAAGGAGTGGGATAGTTGGAGCTTCAGAGAATTCAAGAAGGATGAGAACCAAGCAAAAGCCTCTGAATTTAACAACAAAGAGTAACCTTATAAAAAACAGTTTAAATCTAGAGGTGGGGTTCAACCATACTGTAAGGGAATGAAAAATGAGTGGGAGGTGAGAAAGTGGAGGTCATAGGCCTAGACAACTTTCCTTTTTTTTTTTAAATAACATTTTGTTTTTCCCCTAATTATATGTAAATACAATTTTAACATTAAATTCTTTTTTGAGTTCTACATTTTCTCCCTCTCTATTTCCCTCCCTTCCTTCCCTCTCCTTGATATGGTAACCAATCTCATTCAACATGTAAATTTTCCATAGTAGTTATTTTGTGGAGGAAAACTCAAATATCATCCCTGCCTTCTGCTCCAAATGAAGAAAGAAAGTGAAATATAATGCATTTCAGTATGCAGTCAGTCTCCGTAAATTCTTTTTCTGGCTGTAGATGGTATTTTTAATCATAAATCCTTTGGGACTGTCTTGGATCACTGTGTTGCTGTAAATAGCTAAGTCATTCATAGTTGATCATCATATAATATTGCTGTTACTGTGTACAATGTTCTGGTTCTGCTCACTTCACTTTGCATCAGTTCATGTAAGATAGACAATTTTTTCTTAGAAATTTGGCTGAGAAGAGATAAAAGAATAACTTGAGGGAATGATAAGGTGAACTGAATGTTTTCTAAGGATGGGGTAGATTTGAATATATTTGAAGACAACATGGAAGAAGCTAGTGGATATAAAGAGTTTGGAAGATTTCCTGAAAGATGGGATAAGAGGGACCATTTTACTGGAAGACATCTTGACAACAAGTGAGGTATAAACCAGAGATATCTTCCTCTGTCATGGAGGATGCTTAGTGAGGAGTCCAAAGGAAAAAGGGATTTCTAACAGACAGTCAAATCTTCAAGAAATTCCTGTTTTTAGGCCACTCATTAAACCAAGACTCAGAAATATCATGGAGCCTCCTAAATAAGATCCACAATCATTTAAAAAATAATTAAGTGGATAAAGAATGCCTATTGTGTCCATGGTGTTATTTAGTTATATGGACATCCTCCAGAGCTTGTCTATCAGTTACATGTTTGGCATAGAACCTACAGAGGGAAATTTAACTGGGCCCAGATTTGAACAAGAGAAGGAAAGTGAGTTAGAATGCCTTTGTGAAAACAGTCTAGTTGGGACATGGAGAGGTACATGTACACAACATAATACTGCCACAGTAAAACTTCATGGGATTTCATAAGAGGAATGGATGATTGGAAAAGGAGGTAGTCCAGTCTCCTAGAAAAAAGGAAGAGGCCAAGCATTTATAAAGCACTTTTGATAGGGCAGGGACTTTGCTAAATGCTTTACAAATATCTCATAGCAAGAATGAAGTGACCACTTAGTTCACAGATATCCAGACAATGCTAAGATATATAAGAGAAGGGTTCTCCAGTGAGCTAAGTGGGGACTCATTGGAGGATTTATGAGATTAGATGGGTGAGACAAAAATGAGGAGCAGGAGTGGGTTGTAATTAGATTCATTAGAGGGGGAAATTACATAGATGAGATCATGGATCCATCAGTGTTTGCTGAGCACTTTACACGCATGGTCTCATTTTATCCTCACAGCCATCCTATGAAGCAGATATAAACATTATTATCCCCATTTTACAGAGGAGAACTCTGAGGTTCAGACAGGTAAATTGTCTGGGCTTTAGTATCTTGTCTCTAAACTGAAAAATGTGTACTAGCTGGACTCTAAGAACCCTTTCAGTCCTGAATCCACGATGCTGTGACTTGTTCATGGTCTTGTGGCTAGTGAATGTCAGAGGTTGCATTCCAATCCATTTGTTCACTGACTACAAGTCCAGGATGGTTTCTACTTCAGCAAGCTCCCTCTCAAATACAGCATCAAAGTGACTCCAAGTGCAGTATTTCTTCTAAGAAAAAAAAAAAGGATTCTACTTGGAGGGAGGGCAGGGGATGGGAAAAAGGAGGAAGGCATTTATTGGGATGGCATTTGGACTTCTCTTCCTCCCTCCCCTCTGCCTTGTTCTGGCTGAGTTACTAGGCTCTGGCCTTGCTCCCCTTGTGTCTGCATCCCCCCATTTCACCCCTAATGCACGGGCACAGCCCAGGGGCCACACGTGATAGTAAGAGGTGGCAGGGTCCCTATCCCAGCATAATGCAAATTGATGGGGCATGAAGTGCACATCATATTGGATCCCTGAGGCAGGGTAGTGGGTTGTGGGCTTACTTGTAGGGAAGTGGAAGGAGGGGGGATTCTGGTGGGGGAGTGGGCTAGGGAAATTGCGTAGTATGTATGTGTGTGTGTGTGTATCTGGAGAGAGAGAGAGAGAGAGAGAGAGAGAGAGAGAGAGAGAGAGAGAGAGAGAGAGAGAGAGAGTTAATAATAATGCCTCATGATTATAAAGGACCCAAAGCTTACAGGGGCAGCTAGGTGGTGCAATGGATAGTGTACCAGGCTGAAGTCAGGAAGATCTGAGTTTGAATTGGACCTCAGACACTAGTGTGTAATCTTGGGCAAGTTGCTTAACCCTGTTTGCCTCAGTTTCCTCATCTGTAAAATAAGCTAGAGAAGGAAATGACAAATCACATCAGTGTCTTGGCCAAGAAAACCCCAAATGGGGTGGCAAAGAGCCTATCATAACTGAAACAACTGAACAACAGCACTTAAAGAGCCTTATAATCTGGTAAGGTAGGCAGTATTAGTATCATCATTTTGACAGAGAGGTAAAACAATGTACTCAGGGTCATCGTATACATATTCATAAATATTGGGCTCAGTACTCAAATTCAGGTCCTCTTGACTCAAAGTCTAGCTTTCTTTCCATTTTACCATCCTTCCTTTCAAGAGAGAAGAGTATGACACTTCCATGATAGGGAGTAAAGGACCAGGAAGGATTATTCTGACTAGATGACATTGAGAAGGAGGAGGAATGGGAAGGAAAAATCCATTGAGGCAAGAGGATGAAACAACTAACCGAATTAAAAAGTACACAGGCTTTTGATGATAGAGAGGAAGAAAAAAACAGAGCATCTGAGAACCTGGAGAGATGTATTGCCCTGCTCTAATTCCTATTGCATAGTGAAAGTTAGAAAGCCTCTAGAAGGAAGGATGAAAAGAAAATATTAAGAAAACCCCAGCTTACTTTGGGGGAAAGAGGAAAGAAGAAAGCTTGCTCCCAGCTAAATATTCCCAGGAGGAAGTTTGGGGCTAGAGCGTGATAAAAGGGGGGCAGTGTAGTAACAACATGGGTAATGATGCATGCAAACTGGAATGTGTCCAGGGGAGGGCAACAAGAATAGTGATGGTCCTGTATACTATGACATCTGAGTACTGGGGGAGATGAACTGGGATTATTTAGCCTTGGGAAGAGAAGGTTGGGGGCTCATGAAAGCTATCTTCAAGCAAGGGCTGTTTCATGGAAGATCAATTAGATTCCTCCTACAATGGCCCTAGAAGACAGACAAGAGCAATGATGGGAGTGGAGAGAGGTAGGTTTGGATGTGATGTCTAATTGACATAAGCTGCCCTGAGGAGGTATTGTGTGTTTTAGCACAAGAAGCTTTTGAGCAGAAATATTTTACAGAGGTTTATATTTCAGGTGTAGGTTGGACTAGCTGACTTCTGAAATCCTTTCTCTTGCCATGATTCTTTCTGTTTCCCTAGATCCCTGGGAAGAAAAGAGACTATTGCTTTTTGAGGACCAAAGGAGATGTGGGACTGAAAAGAGTAGTTTCAATTTTACTAAACCAAGATTCTCTCAGTCTGGAAGACTCCTCATTCTTTTTTCCACCCCCAGATTCCTTGGTTCTGTTTTCTAACCCATTTTCTAACCCATTTCAACCAGGTTAAATAGAGAGGCAGAGGAGTGACAGTGATCCCGCAAAAAGAGAGACCCCTCTAATAAATGGGTGGGAGAATGGTTCATTGTAGACCTTGGAGGGGAAGGAAGTTGAGACTTGAAGCAAAGTGATGTCTTTGATGACTCCAGAGTGAGAAAGCTTAGTCTAGACTGAGAGAGGCAAAGAAAGACCTTCTTGGGTATTCTAAACAGAAGTCCACTCAGGAGCCAGGAAGAAATTTTCCCAATTGGTGGGTGATATTTTGGAGTGAGAGAGAGTGGGGCATGAGTATCCCAACAAGGGCTACATTTAAGAACCCTTTCCTAAGCTAGACAGATGGGGTTTGTATCCATAATGATATAACCTGTAAATAGTGCACACCCAATGGCAGGAAGGGAGTCTCTGAGGTGAGAAGCACCGGGGTCAGGAAAGGCGGCCCAGAATAAGTGGATAGGGCACTGGACTCGGAGTCAGGAAGACCTGTGTTCAAATGCCAGCTCAGGCACGTATCAGATTATGATTTTGGGCAAGTGACTGAAACTTTCTCAGCCACAATGTCTGGCCTTCTGGCTCTAAATTTATGATCTTTTGCATTCAAGCAAGGCAGTGGCAGGGTTCCCAAGGCCAGCAGCCATTAGGCAGGGAAGCTGTAGTGCCTGTGTGGTAATGTGGGGCATGCTGATATCTCAGTGCTTCAGAAGACTGGCCTTGGAGTGTGATATGGAAGAGTTAAGGGGTAAAGAGACACTGGAGGTATTGGAGGGCATGGTAAGGGCAGTTGTAGTTTTATATAAAATAAATTATTATATATTATATATAGTGTATATATGAATATGTTTATAGAATATATATTGTATAAATATAAAATAAATTATAATTATAATTTATATTAAATAAGTTATTAGATAAATTTTATCAAAAATTTATATAAAATTTTCAAGCAGCTAGTTGCCTCAATAGACAGATAGCCAGGCCTAGAGATAGGAAGTTCTGGGTTCAAATAAGACCTCAGATACTTCCTAATTGTGTGACCCTGGGCAAGTCACTTTACCCCGATTGCCTAACTCTTACCCCTCTTCTACCCTGGAACCAATATTTATTAGTGATTCCAAGACAGAAAGTAAGTGTTTAAAAATTACATAAAATTATATATTATAAAGCCAAAGAAGACAGTTGTACGTCCTAGTATGGATTTCCTAGAACCACAGATTCTTAGTGTTCAAAAGGCTCTCCATAGCCATTAAGGCCACCCTGTTTTTTAAAAACTTCACCTTCTGTCTTAGAATCAAAACTAAGTATTGGATAATTGGAAAATGAGGGGGTGTCCCTCAATTGGGGAATGATCAAATTGTGTTATCTTTTGGTGATGGAATTGCTGAAAGGAATAATGAACTGGAGGAATTCCATGCAGAGTGAGAGGAGCCGAACCAGGAGAATGTTGTACACAGAGACTGATACACTGTGGCACAATTGAATGTAATGGATTTCTCTCCTAGCAGCAATGCAATGATCCAGGACATTCTGAGGGATTTATGAGAAAGATGCTCTCCACATCCAGAGGAAGAACTGTGGGAGCAGAAATGCAAAGGAAAAACACAAATTGATCACATGGTTCGATGGGGATATGATTGGGGTTTTGGTGTTAAAAGAACACTCTACTGCAAATATGAATAACATGGAAATAGGCTTTGAACAATGATACATGTAAAACCCAGGTGAATTGCTTGTCAGTTCCAGGAGGGGGGAAGGAAAAGAACATGGATCATGCAACCTTGGAAACATATTCTACATAAATAATATTTGAAAAAAGTAGATGCTTGGGTTAGAGCAAAAAGGGACCTCAGAGGCCATCTCTTCTAACTCCTGGTCATATAACTTGTATTCAAGGTAAGCACTAGAGTCAGGATTTGAATCCAGGTCCTTTGGTTCTAGAGTCAGTGTACTCTCCCTCTGAACCATTCCATCTTCTATTAGGACATTTTAATGAGGACAAACCTGTTTTTCTACAACATCCACAATGAAAACTCTCTTATCCCTTCCACTCCTTGGCTTTCCTGCCTTCTTTCATTTTCAGCTCAAATTCTACCTTCTGGAAGATCTTCCCAGCCTCTCATTTCCCCCTTTCCACTAGGGCTTTGCCTATGGGATTGCTTTTCCATTACTCAATATCTAACACATGGACCTATATACACATGTGCTTTCTTCCCCATTAGAATATAAGCTTCTTGAGGGCAGGGATCATCTTTTTGCTTGGCTTTGTTTCACTAGTGTAGTTTAGGCACATAGTAAGTGCGTAATAAATTAATAATAATATTAATATTTATAAATTAATCATAAGGATGAAGCCTAATCTCTCTTCCACATAAAAACTCTTCAAATACTACACTTCTTCATCTCCAGGCTAAATATTTCAAGTTCCTCCAACACATCCTTGTGTGGTAACATTTTGAGGCGTTCCACCATTCTGGTCATCTTCCTCTCCATGCTGGAAATGAAGGCCAACGGTCAGTAGCCAGCCGGCCAGCCTCCATGTTCACACCAGAAGCCTGGAGAGCCTTTATAATAGCGAATTTGTTTTTTTCTGAGAGAGGAATGAGAAACAGAATCAAACCCATTCCCTCATCCAATCTTTCCTTTAAAGTTTTGGGATGCTTTCCAAAGAGAAGAGGCAGAGAACAGCTGAGTTTGCCATCTAGGTTTCCTTCTCCTCTCTCCTTCTGAATAGGGACCCTGAAATATAAGACCCATTTTCACTTGGATTTGGGGTGGGGGTTAGGGAGGGTTATTTGTGTGAGCCCCCCAGTGCCCAGCTTGCAGGCCCTGGGCAGAGTCCTCATTCCCTTGCTATGCTAATAGCTATTATTAACAGCAATGCTGAGAGCTAATTAACGGGCACCATTTGAGGAAATCAGCAGCCATTCTTTAATGCAATTATGGAACAACCAGGGATGTGGGAGTGTAATTAGAAATGCCATGACAGGTAAGTGGTTTGTCCCATCACTCCTCTGCTAAAAAAAAAAAATAGACCTACATTTGCTTAGTCCTTTGTTTTTCTCCCCTGCCCTTGGTATCTTCCCTTCCATATTTCCTGTCCCCTCAGGTTCAAGGGCATCCTTTGGCGTTAGTCCTGCTGAAATGGAGAGCTTTTGGGGGCTCTCTCTAGATGAAACTGACTTCTCCGTTTAATTAAAAAGAAAACATTCATGTGGGGGTCTGTCCCCACTCCCTGTCTGGGAGCAGTTATTTCAGAAGGATCATTTTGTTTGATAAATCGCTCCTTGGGAGCCTGTGGTCTGGTTAATTGAAAGTTACAGATGTGCTCCACTGCTCGCCTTTCAGAAGGTAATGAGGAGAGACTCAATATGGTGTTTTCCATTTTTCTTTTGCTCTTTTTCAAGAGAAGAGGGCCCAAGGGGCAGCTAGCTGGCTCATTGGATTGAGAGCCAAACCTAGAAATGGGAGGCCTTGGGGTCAAATCTGGCCTTAGACACTCCCTAGTTGTGTGACCTTGGACAAGTCACTTAAGCCCTATTGCCTAGCCCTTTAAGCTCTTCTGCCTGGGAACCAATACATAGTATTAATTCTAAGACAGAAGATAAGAGTTAAAAAAAATAAGAGAGAGAGTGACAAGGTTCCTCTCTCTAGCTCTGCTTGGCTTTTGATGGGGGTAAAAGTAAAATGAGATCTTATTTGTTGGGACTGGCATTGGCAGCCTCAGGCCCACTGACCATCCTTTAAGAAATCTCAGGTACCTTTATCCCAGGTTAGGTTAGTTTGAAAGATGAGACACTAGATTCAGAGAAGGCAGTGAGTGAGGAAACATCCCTGTGACAACTAGAAGCAGAGGTCCAGTCACTTCCCAACTATGCAGTCTTGGGGGAACCATTCTTCATCTCTAATCCTCCTCTGTTGAATGAAGAGGTTTAACTAAAATCCCTTCCAGCTCTTATATTTTATGGAATTCTCATCAGACTATTCCAGTTGCCCTGGGGAAAGGGGATGAGAGAAGTAGATGATGTAAATTTATTCCAAGCTTTCTGCTACTCTTCAAAAGCAACAATGGATAGGAAAACCAGAGGGTATCCACTCCCTCCTCCAGCTTTGATCCTATTCTCTATTCCTCTGTCCTACAAAAGTTTGACATCCAAAGATCTCTCACCTCAACTCCATGATGTTTAAGAGCTTACACCTGCATCTGCACAGCAAGTTGGACTTTTCTAAGTTTTCCCTTAACTATTTTATCATTTCTTCCTCATGGTAAACCCATGATGGAAGCAGACCAGGTCTTATTATGCCCATTTTACGGATAAAGAATCCAAGATCAGAAAAGGGAAATTATTTGGTCAAAGGCACATACCTAAGATAGAACTGATCAGGACTAGAATTCTTGATTTTAAAATTAGTGCTTTTTCTCTCTCTCCAAACCAGGATTGGCAAATGACAGCCCATGGGCCAAATAAAGCTTTCCACTTGTTTTTATATGGCATGTCAGCAAAGAATGATAGTAACATTTTTCAATGTTAAAAAAATTAAAAGAAGAATATTATTTCATTACATTTGAAAGTTAAATGAAACTCATATTTGAGTCCATAAATAAAATTTTATAGGGACACAGCCATGACTAATTATTCACATATTGTCTATAGATGTTTGTGTGCTACAATAACAGAGCTGAGTAGCTACAACAGAGGGTATGTGGAGCTCTCATCACTTTGCACTGTTGTTTGGTGCCCTACAAAACATAGTGAAGCAATTATAACTCCACAGTGTAGTTTGCCCCAAGTATTGCCATCATAATGCAACATTTTACTTTATTTTTATTTTTTATCACTATCAGGTCAAAATAAGAAAATAAGAGAAAAACAGGTTTATTGTGATTTTTTTGAACTCAAGGTTGAGGTTGAAAAAATGTTTTTCTTCAATGGTAAGATCTGTGATCTGCCCTATTATGAACACTGAATACTTCAGAAATTAGTTTTTGTTACAAAATTGATAATGCTTCTTAATGAATTCAACCTAAAATTAGAATGTTCCCAGAAGGGGATGGGGAGGGACCCCAGCTAAATATTTTCTTTTTAATCAAATTGAGAGATAGGTTTCATTTGGATACAGCCCCCAAATCCTCTCTACTTCAGCAAGACTGATGCTGAAGAATGTCCTCAAACCTGAGGGACCCTGGGAATATGGAAGAGAAGATACCAAGGGCAGATGAGAAAAACAAAGGATTAAGCAACTGTAGGTCTTTTAATTTCATTTAATTTTATTTTTTAGCAGAGGAGTGATGGGACAAACCATTTATCCATTATAGAATTTCTAATTACATTCCCACAATAGTGTTTATATGTAAAACTTATACTGTGACAAAGTCAATTTAAGAGCTAATATTGTTTGAATTGGAAGTAATGCAATTTATACACTTTTCCCACACTTATACACGCTTTTATCCACTTCACATGCTGTCAAAATTTGAAGCAAAAATCAAGATCTCCATTCTCACACACATTTGTAGGGGATATATTTTCTGAGCTCAAACTACAGTTCCAGGAACATATTTTCAGACTTTGATGCAAGTGCAAAATAAATTTCCATATTTCAAATCCAGGTAACAGTGTAGTTGACAAGTTTCCATTTTACCCTTTCTTTAATGTGATTAATCTATAGTGTAAGCAGGTACTAAAAGGCAAGTGTCAGGGGAAGAATCTAATAGAATTCTATAAATGCCTTCCAAGTGATAAATCAAATCATGTACTCATGGGTTTATATCAATATTTGGCAGTACCTATCTATGTGAAAAGAAAATTTCAAACAGGAAATATGTGAAAACTTCATTACAAATGAACATTTAAAAAATAATTTTGATGATAGGGAACACTAACTTTGAATCTGCATTAAGTGAATGATCATTCCATTCTCATTAGCAGTCCTATAATATAAGAAGGTGCCCACTATTATTAAATTTGATATAGTCACAAATATATAATTTTAAAACTTTGAATTTTATTAATTTTGGGGGGAAATTTTGTTTTCTTTCTTTTTTTTATAAATACCTACCTAATATCCTTGATTTTTGTCTCTTGACTGCAAAGTCTAAAATATTTACTATCAAACCTTTACAGAAAACAGTACTGACTCTTGTTCTACATGTCATACTAGATAAGAGAGAAGGGGAGCTAAGAGAAGGATAGGCTTTTAGGTGGCGATGATGATGGGGTCAGGATTCCAGGTGGAATGTCTGTTGGAGTTGGTGGTATTCTGGGAGCCAAGAGGACACTGAGAATGGGGAAGAGGGCTGTGGGGATTCTGGAAATGGAGGGACTTTGGAGGATACTCTATGGGATGAGGTACTCTATGAATAGGTCCTAGGGTGGAGGCTTTTAACCTTCTTGTCAAAGTCCCCTTTGGCCTATGAAACCCTTCATAGAATAATGCTTTTATTTTATTATTTTTTTTAATTTAGAATTAAAATTTAAAAATTTATTAGAAAACAAAAATAATAAAAATAATAAAAGCTCTTACCTTCTGTCTTATAATTGATTTATTACTGTACCCCTTTCTTTGGCACCCCAAGACAAACCTTGGATTTTAAAATTTAAAAGTTTAATAGTAAGACTGAAGTTACAGCTCTGCTTCTTACCTTACTCTCTGGTTGAATAAGAATGTAGACAAAGGCTGTTATTTATCTGTAAATAGCTTTTCAAGACAGAGGGAAGAGAGTGGTAGGCATGTTCACTCTGTAGCCATTCTAAAGGTCTTCCAGAAGACCCTTTTCTCTTGCCTAGAGGGAGGTTGGAGTCTTCCAATCTGAGGGACTTTGGAAAGGGATGTCACTAAGAGCATAAATTGGACTTTGGTTGGCCCTTTCCTGATGTCAGAGCCACATCGTCACTTAGAGGAGCAGGCGACAAGTCCTGTCTGTTTCCCAGGTGGTCCATGAAATTGAGGAGTTGCAGTAGAACTACAATTCACCACGGTCCATAAAGCAGACCAGACTGAGACAGGGAAAGCAAACAGCTGGCATTCCAAGAACTTGCTGGAACTTCATTTGTTCCCTCATTAAATACCCAATGGACTCGACTGGCCTCTGGAGGACCCGGGAAAGATGAATTTTAGACCCAGCCTTCTCTTCCTTAATTCAGGTCTTTCCTCTTCTATGGCGGGTTGATATGATCCTGGCACAATCTATCAGATCTCTTGCTACCTCCTTGCCAGAACAAATCTGGAATGTTGGGGAGACAGTAGCCATCTCTGATTCCTTTTCATAATAAGTCATTGTGATTTACAGGCAGTGACAACAGACCCATGGTGGGTAGGAGGGAGCAATTCAACTAGAGCTGATTTCATCTCCCAAGGAGTCTTTACTGGCCACCATCTTTGGAATCATCCAAAGAGAGCACCAGGCTAGTAACTGGAATCCTTGGGTGAGAGGTCGTGTCTTGTGACATATTCACTTTAGGAAGTTGGGAAATTTGTTTTATTTCTCTGGGATCCAATGTAAAATGGAAAGAAATCTTTGCCCTGGAAATGAAACTGAATGCTGAATAATTTTAATGACTGAGCTTGATGCCAAAGAAGAGATGAGAAAAAGTACCCCCTCCTTTCTTCTTAGAAGCGGGTGTGGGGTGGGGTGTGCAACATTGTACATACTTTCAGAGTTGCTTGTTGTGGCTATTTGTGTTGAACTGCTTCCCTCTTTTCCCCCTCCTCTCTGTAGTCTTTATCACAAGGAATGGGCTCCCTGAGAAGGGGATGGAGAACTTATGAGGTGATGTGAAAATACAAGAGTTCAATAAAAATAGAAAATTAGAAAAACAATTTCCCACCTTGTTTCCTTTTCAGTAATGCTATGATGAGAAAATGAAATGACTCAGGAATGGGATCAAGATGTCAGCAGATGACTGAGCCTAGAACACTGGGCTGAATCTATTAAGTAGAATGTAAGCTCCTTGAGGAAAGGGACTGTTTCATTTTTGTCTTTATATCTCTGGCACCTTGAATGATGCCTGGACCATAACAGGCACTTAATAAATGTTTGTTGAATTAAATTGAATGTGAATTTAATAAAGTTTGAACACTTCTAGCTATTTCCAAACTTTAAAGCTTTCTTGAGGTTCAGTCTACTAAAGAAACCTTCAAATTTTTTTCCAAAAAAGATTAAATTATTTTGTTTTACTATTTACTACTAACCTACTACTTTAAGTACATATATATGTTTATATTATATATTATTATTATATATAACAACATAGTACTTTAAGTATTAAGTACTACTAACTACTAAACTAACTATAACTACTAACTAAAAAAAATAGAATTTTACTATGACATCACATAGCATGGATTAAAAAACAGTTAAAATATTAGCTTTGATCTTAGCAGGGAATAATCCCTGGCTTTTTCTCAGAGGCCATTGGATGGATGAGAAAACTAATTGCCTCAGTTATTTTTAAAATTAATTTATTTAGTCATTTTAGAACATTATTCCTTGGGTACAAGAATTAATTGCCTCAGTTATAAAAAAATTCAGTTCATCTTTATTAGGGAGAAGCTTTCTAGTCCCTGGACTTTAACGAACAGAAGATAGCAGCACCAGCAGATGACTGTGAGGAACTGAAGCCTAGAGGCTGGTAGCAGAAAGAGATGGAAGGCAGCATAACCTGGAAAATGGGTTCACCAAAAACCAGCATCCAACAAAAGAAAAATGATGATGACTTTATCAGAAGATACTGGGAACCTTCTGGTGTGGGGGCTTTGAGCTGTTCCTTCACAAGTGTGTTCTGGTCCTCCATGCTTCTAAGTACATGTACCCACCAGCAAGGTCCCTATGTGTGTCTTCTCTTCCCTCCTAGAGTAGATATATTTGTGGGAGAGTGTCGCAGGTTGGTCTATTGGGGAAATGTTTGGTTGCCAATTACTTAGGATGCTGCATAATTAAATGCTTTTGCCTTATACTAATTTCATACTCCAGCTCTCTAGGAAAAGTAAACACAGTAAATAGTGATGGGAGACTTACTCAGATGCACAGAATACTTCAAACCTCCTACAGCTTTTCAGAGTGAGGGATGTATGAAAGAGTTCATCTCAGATGTTATACTTGTTAAATAGAATTGAACTGAGTTTATTGGCAAACTCATATTTTTATGGTATGTTCAACTCCATTATTATTAGCAAAGGTATTATCAACTCCATTTTACATATGAGGAAACTGAGAATCAAGGATTTTAAGGGTCTTGCTCATGATCAAACAGATAGTAATTGCTGTTGCCAGAATTTGAACCCATGTCTCCTGACTCCAAATTAAAGTATACTTTTACTGTATACTGAATATGAAAATGTATGTATATATAAATATATATCTAGATAAATATGTGTATATATAAATATGTGCATATTTGTTTCTATGTGTATATATGTATCTATATATCTCTAGGTAGCTAGGTTGCACAGTAGATAAAGTACTGGGGAAAGACTCATCATCCTGAGTTCAAATCTGACTTCAGATACTAGTTGTGTGATCCTGGGCAAATCAATTAACCTTGTTTGCCTCAGTTTCCCATACCTGTCAAATGATCTGGAGAAGGAGATGGCAAACCACTCTAGTATCTTTGCCAAGAAGATCCCAAATGGGGTCACAAAGAATCAGAAAGGGCTAAACAACAATTATTTATGTATGTGTGTATATGTACATATTTATATAATATAATAACTATCTCTTATAGATAGTGCTTAAAAATTCTTCTCTTTCCAGTTAGGCCTGACTAGTCCCCCAAACTATTAGTTTTCCAGAATTAGAAATCCAGCATTCTTTTTGCCTGGCTCACTATGAAGTCTCTCTCTTTCCCATGTTTTCCTTTCTGAGTTCAGCTCACTTTCTTAGTCACCCAACCAAGTCTGTCTTCTAATCAGTCCCAATATTCTTCTGACCCAAACTTATTTTTCTCTCCAACAGCCCCTGGCAGATCCCTCCCCCAGCTCAGACACTTGGTTTGTCTTTGTTCTTTTTGTAAAGACAATTTCAAGTGTTAAGGTCTTTTGACAGAATACTCTGGGTAGGAAAGGATGAGAACTCACAGTTGAACCCCAGATTAACCCAGTTTTTATCAGGCTTATTGGCTCAGTCTCATCTATATCATTTCTGTAAAATGGGGATAATATCGTCCAGGGTTGCTGTGAGGATAAAATAAAATAATACTCATAAAGCTCTTTGTGAACCTTAAAATACTATATAATTACTAGTTGTTGTTATTACTCTGGTTATGACTATACCTACCACTCTGCCATCACCACACCTGGACTCTAGGGAAACTCTGAGTTCCTTTTTTATCCTGACTGAAGTGTAGAGAAAAGTCATTTTTTTTAATTTAAAATTTTTATTTAATTAATTAATTTAGAATATTTTCCCATGATCATATGATTCATATTCTTTTCCTCCCTTCCTCCCCACCTCCCACCCCCGTAGCCGACACAATTCCACTGAGTTTTACTTGTGTTATTGATCAAGACCTAAGAGAAAAATCTTCTAATTCTTTGTTCAGCCAGGTTATGGTTTTAAGAAATTCTAAAAGAATCAGGCCCATGGTTAGAGATCATTTAGTCCAAGCCTACATTTTACATATGAAGAACCTGAGTTTATAAAAGGAAAAGGGAAGAATTTTGCTGGGTATCTTTTTTTCTGGGCTATACCTGTATTATCATGCAAAAACTACTTCCATATTGTTCATTGTTATAAGAGAATACTCATAGAAAACCCAAATGCCCAAATAAAAACCCAAACCAACTAAGGTGAAGAATAGTATGCTTTGATCTGCATCGTGACGTCAACAGTTCTTTTTCTGGAGATGGATAGGATTCTTCTTTACCAGATATTTAAGTGGAAAAGCAAACAACACATGCATATGTACCCCCTCTAGTCTCCCAACAACAAAGTGATGTAAAAGAGGCTTATTGGGGCTACAGGGGATCTGTCCATCAATTTGATGGGTTGACAGGCAGTAAGCCTTTGGGATTTCTGAAAGCATCTTCCTTACAGAGTAGGCATTCTTCACCTAGACTCCATGAGTAAATTTCAGGGAATTTCTGAAATTGGATGGGAAAATGCATTTTTAATGTGTTTTTTCCTTTGGTATTTTATGCATTTAGAAAACATTATTCAGAGAAGGAGTTTGCAGGCTTCACAAGATTGCTGCCAAAGGAGTCCATGACACAAAAATGGTCAAGGACCCCTGCTATGGAGTATGGAAAACTTGATTGACACACCTTGTTAAGAGAATGAAGACGAGTCCCCATTAGTCCCAGAAGGACTGGCTGGTATAGAGTTGTCCTTTGGCACCTTGAGGTGGAAGGGCTCTAGACTCTTGGGGGTGCCCCAAGAGTATGAGGTTGGATTTTTAGAAGAATGGACTCTTCTCAGTGCAGCCTTATTTAGCCGTTGAGTAGAAGCACATGAATGGTCATACATGCTTGCTTAGGGTTTTCCGATTATAGGTCAGAAACCAGATCCCCAAGAGTAGACTTCCTAAGTCCAAGGGGGTGGTAGCAGCTGGAGAAAGAGAGGAGAAACAAGAATTCCTACAGAACCACATGCAACAGGACACCACGTCCTCACTCATGTGGCCTGAGGAGAGAGTATATGGGCAATTTCCTCAACCTTGACTTCATAGAATCCTGAATCTCCTGTCCCTAATCTTGAACTTTCTGGGCAGGCATTCCCCCCTGCCCCCCATGGCCTCCTCTCTCCTCTAGCTCTCTCCCCTTCTTCTCCCGAGAGCTGGAATTTGGAGGAAAGGAAGACTGGAGGATTGGAATTGGTTTAGGCTGGGGGTCATAGGGCTAAATTCTCTGAGGGGTCCTTGGTGGGGCCCAGCTGGATCCCAGAGGCTGCCTCTTAGTGAACACCTGGAAAAATATAAGAGCTCTTGGGAAAATGGTGACTCACCATAAAAATCCTTCAGTTGGAAAGAGAATTTGGTTTATTTTATTTTTTCCCCTTCTGCTTGTAGAAAGAAGCTCAGTGGCAGGCTTAGAGTGGGAGCTGCTCAGCTTGGGGCTGTATTGCTTTCACCCCCCCCCCCCCCTCAGCTGGTTTCTAAGTCCTCAAATTGGTCCAGCTGCAGGCCTCATGTGATAGATCTATTAGCCTGATTGGAAGGCACAGCTCCATGTTTTCAATGTAGCCTAATGAGAAAAATTGTTGTGTTGTGAAGCCCCAGGTTAAAAATAGTTTATGTGTGAGGCAGTTTCTTTAAAATTAATATTTTAATGGGCTGGGACTTGGCAACCTTCCCTTTGGAAAGTGAGGATCTTAGAGAACTGGGGGTGAAGTGGGAAATTCAGAGAAAATCTCTGCTCCCCTTGGTAGAATTGGCCTTGAGAGTCCCATTCCCACAGTAGTCCATTGGTTCTACGATGTCCACAAACCTGATTCACCCCTTTCTTGATTCTCAGATGAAGCGACTGTGCTGGGGAGGGAGGAGATCTGGCTTGGGACCATTGGATTTTTTATTCAAGGATTTTAAACCTGGGGATGACCTTGGAAAGATCATCTAGTACAACCCTACATTTTTTAAAAACCCTTACCTTCTGTCTTGGAGTCAATACTGTGTATTGGCTCCAAGGCAGAAGAGTGGCTTACCACTCTTAGGCTAGGCACCACCTTAGGCTAGGCAATGGGGGTCAAGTGACTTGCCCATGGTCACACAGCTGGGAAGTGTCTGAGGGCAGATTTGAACCTAGGACTTCCCATCTCCAGGCCTGACTCTCAATCCACTGAGCCACCCAGCTGCCCCCACAACCCTACATTTTTACAGAAGCAGAAACAGGTCACAAGTGAACTCGCAAGCATCCATATTGCCTAAGGTCACACAGTTCTCAGTTTGAGGGCTTAGTTAACTTGGGTTTCCATGATTTCCTAGTTATTTGTTTTTTTTAAAGGCTCAAATGTGTTTGCTCCAGACTCTTCTGGGCATGTGGACTGGTCATAACCAGCATGATCTTTGTCAAATCTGATGGTCCCTGAATCTTTTGTGTAGATTCTGTGAGAGGATGCACTTCTGGAAAAGGTGGCCCCTTTCCTGAAACTCTTCGGTGTGTGCTTAACTCATCCTTCTCATGTGTCATAGTCTGCCCCAGAGTCTTGGCCACCAAAGGGCTGGGGCAGAGATCAGAGAGTTCCTTGTGGCCAGTTGGTGTTTTTTCTCAGTATCCTCTAAGCTCTGGATTTGAGGTGAGTAGACCATCTGGACTACCACTGACTCTAACCTTGGAAAGGGGATGGAGAAGCAGAAAGTCATGTCCCACCTGTAGACAAGAGAAGCCGGGACAGCGAGGTGGTGTAGTGGATAGAGAGCCAGGAGAACTTGAGTTCAAATCCAGCCTCATATTTTCACTAGTTATGTGTCCCTAAGCAAGTCACAACTTCTTTTTGCTTCAGTTTCCTCATCTGTAAAATGGATATTATGAAAGCACCTACCTTCCAGGGTTCTTATGAGGATAAAATGAGATCACAATTATAAAGCATTTAGCACAGTGCCTGGCACATGTAAACACTATATAAATGCTAACTTTTATTTACTGGAGGCCATTGTACACAAGAGAAGTGAGGGCAGCTGGGGTGATTGCTAAAGTGGAGCAATCTGAGGACAAAGTATGAACTGGGCAGAGAAGACTCTCTCCTTTTTTCTTCCATTGATGCTAGCTAATTCTGTTTTTTTTAATTTTGTTTTAAACTATTACCTTCTGCCTTAGTATTGATATTAGGTATGAATACCAAGGTAGAAGAGTGGTAAGGGCTAGGCAATTAGAGTTAAGTGACTTGCCCAGGGCCACACAGCTAGGAGTGTCTGAGGCCAGATTTGAACTGATTTGACTTTTGATGTCTGCCCATAAATGGCTAAATGATCCATCAGTAAGATAGGAAGGTAACAGTTATGGCCAATCACTTCAGTGAGGTCACCAGCCTCTTCTCCTGCCTGTAGCCCCTGATCAAGGTGGTTTCTAAACTGGCTTTATCATGACAGAACCAGATGTGTTCTCAGGAGGGAAAGCCAAGCAATCAAGAGGATTCAAGTTCAAATCCAGCCTCACATTTTCACTAGTCATGTGTCCCTAGGCAAGTCACACTCTGTTTGCTTCAGTTTCCTCATCTGTAAAATGGGGCATGTTTGGCAGAGTAGGAAGTCTACTTTCTCCAGTAGCTTTCTCTGTGTCAGTGGCTCTTTGTTTTGTGTGTATCTTTGGAGAGAATAGCATAGAGTGGGCTATAGCGTGAGCTCATCATGATGGTCTTAAGGCACAGCATAGACCAAAAGACTGGGTACATCAACTGTGCAGTATTGGAAGGTCAGCAATGCCTGATAGCATCTTCTGAGCTCTTCCCTCTTCTCCAGATTTGCTTAGTCCAGGGGTCAGAAGCCATGAAACCACGTCATTGAAGTTCTGATTTTTCTATAGCCCCTTGTGCCTGCACAGACCTTCTGCTGCTGGGATTGCTCATCCCCAACAATGCCCCCTTCTTTTCCCACAGAAGGGAAACAAGCCATTAACTAGAGAGGCATTTGGGTCAATTGCTTCTTCTTGTAAAATACAAATAACCCTTTGGAGGACAAAACCAAAGTCAGCCATACCTAGTCTGAAGTACATGTCTGGATAATCTTCTAAAACTGAGCTGTCCAGCCCCATTCCTGGCCTCCGCCTTCCAGAGCCTCATGACCCTTGTACAGGCATGCCTTTAAGGAGGGGAAGGCTGGTTCAGAAACACAGCCTCTATTGATTAGGTTCTCCGGGACAGTCTCTGTTGACTCCAGACATACTGTTCATGAGAGCCTGGTCCTGAAGTACAAATATGCTGAGGTCTGGAACCATAAATAACACAGACACAGACAATTATGACACCCTTTGGACACACACATAAGAACTTTTCTGCCCAATATTCTCAAAACACACCACTGCAAACAATCAGCACATTACCAGGCTCCGAAGGGCCACAACCCGTTACTCTTGCATACCTCACCCTCGTTTCTGGTAGCACTTTTACCTCACAAAAATTTCTCTATGAACTATAGTGTCCTATCTTCCAGTATTCTAAAAATATTCTAGTCTCCATTCACTCTGTTCCCTTCCCTTAAATACTCTGGCTATCTTAGCTCTGGGTGGAGGGACTGATGTAATCAACTGGTACCCTCTTCCTTCTCTCTCAGCTGCTGGATGAAACCAGGGAATGGGTAGAAAGCTATGGAGTCATGTTGTCTGTGAGAGGCTATGTGGTATATTGGATAAGGGTTACACTTGGGATCATGGAGACCTGGGTTCAAGTTTTGCCTCTGATACCTACTGACTCTATAACCTTGGTTAAGTTCAGTGCCCTTTATGACTGGAGAAGATGAAGAGTTACAGATAAATCCAGATGTATCCATGTAGAGTTTTCATGGTGGCACAATGGCTAGAATGCCATTCTTGGAGTAAGGAAGACTCATCTTCTTGAGTTCAAATCCAGCCTTAAACACTTACTAGTTGTGTGGCTCTGGGCAAGTCACTTAACCCTGGTTGTATCAGTTTCCTCCTCTGTAAAATGAGCTGGAGAAGGAAATTGTCAACCACTCCAGTGGCTTTGCTGAGAAAACCCTACATGGGGTCATGAAGAGTCAGTAAAATAACTGAACAACAACAAAAAAGTTTCTTATACTGATGAAATCACAGCGAGGAGAACATTCTCTTGTTTCTGCTCCCAGTTTTTGAGATTCTTTCACTGTGATGATACCACTGAGATCTCATGGAATAGAAGAAAAAGCACTAGGAGTCAGAAGAGTTTGGTTTGTGTCCTATTTTCATCATTTACTAGTTATGTGACCCAAGGCAAGTCACGTAATCTCTTGGTTTTCTCTTCTGAAAAATGGGATTGAGTGTCAACATGACCCCCACCACTAGATTGTTGTGAAGAAATCAGTTTATAAGTCATAAAACTGTGTGTGTGTGTCAGTGAGAGGGAGGGAGAGAGAGGGAGAAGAGGAAGAGGGAGAGGGAGAAAGAGACAGAAGCACAGACACAGAGACAAAGGCAGAGAGACAGACAAATGGACAGAGGGGGCTGTCATTCTTATATTGGTGGAGGAAGAATATAATGGAGGATCCATCTAGTGTACCACAGGTGAAATAAGGCATCTTGAAAGTGATACTTTGGTCACACTATATATAATATGTATAGTGAATCAAGGTATAATCATAAATCTATGATCATAATCTAAATGCATCATAATGGAGAAAACTTTCCTCAAGCATAGAATATCTGCTTAGGGATAAAGGCAGGCTGAATAAATAAATTTGCATGAAAAATACTCAGAGCTGAGTATATCATTGAAACAAACGGTTTCTCCTTAGATGTTATTGTTGTATTATTAAAGTTTTCCATCACTGTTTTTTTCCAATGTCCTCATTAGCATATTCAGTAAAAAACAATTCTCATTATGAACCAAAATATGCGCAATCTTGAAATATATGTACATGGTAATGAGATATCATTGTTGGGAACACATCCTTGTATCTCTAGCTTCTTTCTGGTATCTGAGCACTACTCCTGGGGTTGCATTTCCTGGACTGGTGTTGTTGACATCTATCCCCGTGCTTTGGGATTTCATTCTCCACTGTTCTGGGGGGCCAGGCATCTCCCACATCTCTGGTATTCACATTTAGATTCTTGGAACTTTACTCTGTCTCTCTGGGAGTCATTTCCAGTTCTAAAGGACCTTCTCTTAGTGTTCTGTGACTGGGTCCTTGTTGAGGAGCCAGACATAAAGCAAAGAACATTACTCACTGTGCTTCAATTCCATTATCTGCTTTCTTTGCATGTGTGTATTTATGTCTCTTCATGTGTACCTATTTCTCCACATGTTTTTGTATATCTATATACATATATCTATATTTGCTCCTATGTGTATTTCTATATATTTCTCTGAGCTTATGGAAAACTCTGAAATATATCCATAATTCTCTGTCTCTCTGTCTCTCTCTGTCTCTGTGTCTGTCTTTCTCCTTCTTTGTCTCTCTCTGTCTCTGTCTCTCTCTTCTTCTTCTTCTTCTCTCTTCTGTCTGTCTGTCTGTCTGTCTCTCTCTCTCACACACACACACAGACACATATTCTTTAGGGTAGATTAACATAGGACTAAATATCTTATTTCCCATAAATATGGAGAATGGGGAGAATTTTACAGTGACCTGAATGGAGTACATGGTATCTGTATTTCTACCATGGCCAAATTATTATCCATTATCCATGCCCCAAATGTAGGAAGATCTCCCTCCTTGAAGAGTAAATAAAGGATCCAAGGGATATTTAACTATGTCAGAGGTATCTACTAGATGTGCCAAACTTCCTGCCTGATATCTCCATCAAGGCCAAAATGCTCTGTAGACCAAACCAAATTAAAATATTGGGAGGGGCAAGTATGTGGCTTGGTAGATTGAAAGCCAGGCCTAGAGATGGTAGGTCCTGGGTTAAAATCTGGTCTCAGACATGTCCTAGTTCTGTGACTCTCGGCAAGTCACTTGACCCCCATTGCCTACCCCTTTTTTTGCTCATCTGCCTTGGAACCAATTCATAGTATTGATTTTACGATAGAAGTAAGGGTTAAAAATAATGTATTTGGAAAATACTTGACAAAATAAATAAAAATGATAGATAATATTAATTTGTGATTTTCTGAGTAAATAGAAGACCCAGGAGAGATCTATTTGGGTTTGACATCACTCCTCTAGATGATTACTAGACTTACTTCCTTCAAGTCAATGGCCTCAAGTCTGGTTTATGTGCCTAGGGAATACAGATACAAGCAGAAAGAATGTCTTTGCCCTCAAGGAGCTTACATACTAATGAGGGGGCCAAGGAAAGGCTGAAAAGCAAAAGGGAAATGGTGGAGAAAGTTCTTTGGAATTGAATCAGAGGTACATCATGGAGAGAAATGAAAACATGGCTGACCTTGGCCTCCATATTAAAATGGAGATTCTTGGAGGAGGCAGCCAATAAGAGGGAGAGTCCACATGGGAAAGAAGGGACTTTCAATGTGAGAAGTAGCTCAGGGATGGAGTGAGTTTTCAGGATGAAGAAGTTTCTATGGCATGGTTGAGAAATTCCAGTGAAGATGTTCTAGCAGTGCAGCCTGCAGAGGAATGAAGACCTACTCCTTGAACACAGGGACTGTGATTCTTTAGATGTCCAGGGCTAAGCATCGACACATAGGATGAATTTAAATGTTTCTTGACTTGACTTGATTTGCAGGAGATTAAAGCTTTCCTTAAAAAAAATCCAAACTTTCCAAAAAGGAGGATTTGAAGTGAAGTTGAGGAAGAAAAAGACTCTGAAGTGGCAGGACTTGTATTCAAATAGACTACTGAACACTTGAATCAATGAAAAGAGCATTCATTAAGCATTTGCTGTGTAAAGCACTTAGAACCAAATAGAAAAGCAAGATAGTTCTTGTTCTCAAGGAGCTTACATTTTAATGGGGAAGATGATACATAGGAGGTTTCAGTTGCTAGTAAGATTAAAAAGTCCCATCGTTTTTAGGGTGCAGTGATAAAGCAGATGCTAATAGGTCAAGAGCTCATGAATTTCTGATACTGAACCATGTGACAATGCCATGGACTTTAGTGGCAAGGACTTTCCTTTCTTTGTCTTCATTGGCTTCATTAGCTACAGAACTAGTTGCCAGGCTACCGCTGCTAGGTTGCTTCTCAGGATGAAGGCTCCTGGGTCTAGACTGGCAGCAGGACTGGTATTCTGGAGGGAAACTGTTACTCCCAAGGCTCCTGGGATATCTCTGTGTGGATCTGAGAGGAGGTGGTAGTCAAAGTGATGGTCATGGTTTGACTTGCCATTCAGAAAATCATTCAAAATGCCCAATAAGTAGAGAGGTGCAAATTAAAACAGCTCTGAGGCATTATTTCACACCAATTAAATTGAGATAATTCACAGAAATTATTTTGAAAAGCTTAAAGCAATATATATATATATATATATGTGTGTGTGTGTGTGTGTGTGTCAGATATTATATAAAATTAGCAAATATGGAGAAACTCATTTGGTGGAAGGACTGGGAGAAGACAGGTAAGCTAGTCCACTGTTGTTGGATCTGTGACTTGACTCAGTCATTCTGGGAAACAATTTGAAATGACTAAAGTGACTAAATTGTTTGGCTTTTTTTTTTGACCCAGGGATTCCACTACTTTATAGACCAAGGATGTAACTGACAATAAGAAAAGATCTAGACATAGCAGTCAAGGACTTGAAGGATGAAAATGATCATTTAAGCTAGTTGGGAGCAGCTAGGGAACAGTGAATAGAGCACTAAGCATGGAGTCAAGAGCATCTGGGTTCAGATCTGAGCTCAGATATTTTCTAGCTGTGTGACCCTTGTAATTTAATTCCAGTTGCTATCCCTTGCTACTCCTTTGTCTTATAATTGATACTAAGATGGAAGGTTATGGTTAAAAAATGAAAAATAAGTAGTTGATCCACTTTGGGAGAGACTGAACTCATAACACAATGAACAATTTCTTGCCAAGCTTTAATGAGAATTTTATTCTTCAAACCCATGGAGAAACAAACTTGAGGGAAGTCTGTTCTGGAA
Source organism: Monodelphis domestica (assembly GCF_027887165.1). Taxonomy (NCBI): domain Eukaryota; kingdom Metazoa; phylum Chordata; class Mammalia; order Didelphimorphia; family Didelphidae; genus Monodelphis; species Monodelphis domestica. The sequence goes on along the minus strand of NC_077233.1, from coordinate 54,064,632 downwards.
CTGATTCTTCCCTATCAAGTAGAAACTGGTTACTACTGCGGAAATGATGGAAACTTGGGAGGAAAGGGACCACTCCCTCTTAGCATTTGTAATAGAGAACAAGAAGAAAGTCAAGCATGGTGTGAGATTCAACCTAGATTTTTAAAGAATAAATCTTAAGGACTTCATAAAAAACACCAAAGTACAAGTCAAAGTGTACTAAATTGGGACTAAAATCAAGAATTCTTTAAGGAAAGTCAGCCCAGGATGGATGGGAAGTTCTCAAGGATAAAATGCTGAAGACACATAAAAAACAATAAACAATTCTAATGAGAGGAAAAGAATGAATTGTCTAAAGAGACTGCTGTGGATACACAGAGAACTCATTAACCAACTTAGATTTTAAAACAACACAGCAGATGGAAGTAAAAGGCATGTAATGGAGGATGAATAAAAAATCATGTCAGGACCATGGGAAAACAGTGTGAGAGGCACCAACACTCCAAATGGGGGTGAAGACTGTCAAGAAAGGGAAGAATGGTAAAGAAGGTGTTTTCTATTATTTTGTTTTGCTTTGACAACTTTTCTGGGGAAACAAAGGAGCAATACAATAATAATAATAAGATGATGATGATGATGTATAATAGAGAAGAGGGGGAATTGCTTTTTGCTGCTGGTTTTGCTTTCGATTTCTTTGACAATTGGAATGCTTAAATTAGACTGGAAAGGGCAAAAAGAGAAGTGGTTGATAGGGAGTCTATACCCAAGATAAGTAGTGAGGTCATAAGAGAGACCCTAACAACTGATGAATTCAAGTCACTACTCTAAGAAGAACTTCATTCCTAGGTACCAACCCCTCACCTTCAAAACAACAGCCAGAAAAAAATTAGGGGATTTGACTGATGAGCTATCATCAGAGATTTCTAAAAGGTCATGTATGGGAGTGAATATTTATGTAAATGTATATAATTGCTTATACACACATATTTTACACATGCATGTATACATGATACATGTGAAATGCATGCAACACATATATACATAATACAAACATAGTTGGCAATAGGGACCCCAAGGTAGTCAGATTCCCTTGAGGTCTTTGTGATAGCTCTTACTGGGGCCTTATGATGCTCCTGGGTTTTTGGGCTCATATATGTACATACACAGATGTATATATTGTAAACCTTAAAATTTCACAGACTTATGAATGTTAAAAATTTTACTCCACATTGAGGAATCCTCCAATTCCCTACTTGAAATAATTCCCTACCAGATAGTGAGAGCTCTACTTGAATGTGAAAACTCCTTGCTGTGGGAGTATCCCTACTCTACACCTACTTAAGACTGCTTTAGGGCAGAAAACTCCTTGCTAAACAATGAAAGTACTAGAAAACCATACTTATAAAGGAAAGGAGTTCTTTGAGCCATGGCTGTTTTTGGAATTGATACAATGGGATGCTAGGTGCCTATAAAGGTGGGGCAACTTGTAAACTACTTAGACCTAAAAGGTGAAAACTTACTCAGAGGTTTTCTCTTAATGAAATTAGTCGACACAGAAGCATTTTTTTTTCTGACTTACTAAAGAGATTAATCTACTCAGCTGTGAATTCAAAATGGGCTGTCTTTTGGAAAACATCTACAGTGATTGGTAGATGGAAGAACTTAGGGGAGGTGACATAGGAGATTTTGACCTTAAAAATAACAGCTCAGAGAAGAGCTGGAGGTCATTCTGACACATTTTTCAGATTGAGGAAGTCTTTCTGAAACATTCAGATTAAGGAAGGACTGATTCTGAAACATTCAGATGGAGGAGGGAGCTGGTGAAAGCAGCTGAGATGATGCTGGCCTGGTGTCACTAGAATCCTTGCTTAGGCAGACCTTGTGGTGAGTGTTAAAAGACTGACTGACTGATCTCTCTCTCTTAAGACTCAGGTCTAGGCCATGTTGGCTTAAGGCCCTTCATACTTATTTCCTTTTTCTCTCTTTCTCTCTTTTCTTTAATTCCACATTTGTATTAATTAAAATCTCTATAAAACCCAGTTGACTTGGGTATTTGAATAATTGGGAATATTTCCCTGGCGACCACCTTATATTTTGATTTAAAAAACAAGACACTGTAGTGAAACATATTTTCCGTGGTCAAATTTACTCACCCTCTCTTATATCTATCACAATTTATATCTTCCACTATTTTTAATCACTACAGTTTAAGACCTCAACCATTTTAAATCTAACAATATGTACATATATGTAGACACATATGTATAAATATACTACATGCATATATACATACAATACATATGTGTTCCTGTTTGTATCTTTATATGGATATGATCTCACTCATTCATTCATTCATTCCTTTATACAAGCAGAAATAGTAGCTTTCATTGGCTATTGGGTATTTTAACTCTTTGAGAGAGTGGTCAAACCTTTTGTTCTGAGACCAGTTCATCTCTGTTCATCTTCTCTATGACCCATAACATCTGCTGCCACTCACAAAACTAGGAAGAAGTTGCTACCTTAACCATTCTCCAACCTAGGATCTATCTTTTTTTAAAAATTTCCCACAATTATCTAGTGTTTAATTTTTTTCTCCCTCCCATTTTCCTCTTCTCCCACTGTCAAAAAAAAAACAAACAACCCTCATGACAAACATGTATAGTTAAGTAAAAGAAATTCTTATATTGTCCATGTTAAAAAAATCTGTCTTGTTCTGCATTTCAGTCTATCAATGTGACCTTCTTTATGGACCATGCCCCATCTCTGAAATCAAAGGATCATCTCTGTCTTCTGAATCTGAGGCTTCACACAGGGCTACAGTTTTCTCTCCCCCCCGGGTGGCAATCATTGTTCCTTCTATTCTCTATGGATGTCTATTCAACCTCTTCTCTCACCCTAGGTTTAATGAAATGATGCTGTGTAACTATTACTTTTTTTATGAATGACCAAATTAGTTGGGACTCTAAAGTAAGTTGATCTCTCACTAGAACCTTATAATATTCCCGGGGGATCCTGAGCTCAGATCTCTTCCTCCCTCTCAAAGTCTGGGAAACCTATTACCAGGGTTCTTCAGTTTCTTCTCTGGGTATCCTGACCCACCTGCTGTTCATAGATGGTACTGTATTATATCTTTACACTCTAGAGCTCTCTCATAAATCCAGTAAACACTCTGAAGAGACAGAAAGGGCTTTAGAGTTCCTTTGGTCCAACTCCTTCATTTTGTAGGTGAAATAACTCACCAAGTCTCACACTGAGCTTTGAAACTAGTAGCAAAATCTATCACATTTGATTATTCCACAATATTGCAGTTAATGTTTATAAATACTCTCCTGATTTTGCTTATTCCACTTTTCATCAGTTCATGCCCATCTTTCCAGCTCTTTCTGAAGCCATCCTATTCATCATTCCTTATAGCACAATAGTATCCCCTCACCATAATATACTACAATTTGTTCAGCCATATCCCAATTCAGGGACATTCCTTTAGTTTTCAATTCTTTGCCACCACAAAAATATCAACTATAAATATTTTTGTACAAACAGGTCCTTTCCCATTTTTTTTCTTTCTGTGGGATTGGTATTACTGGATCAAAAGGTATGCATTCTTTACTAGTCCTTTGGGCATGATTCCAAATTGCTCTGCAGCATGTTTGGATCAATTCACAACTCCACCAGCAATGCATTAGTATCCCAATTTTGCCACATCCCCTCCAATATTTATCACTTTCCTATACTATCATATTGGCCAGTATTATAGGTATGAGGTGGTACCTCAGAGTTGTTTTAATTTGCATTTCTCTAATCAAGAGGAATAACATTTTTTCATATGATTATTGATCATTTTGATTTCTTCATCTGAAAACTGCCTATTCATATCCTTTGGCCATTTATCAAATAGGGAATGACTTGAATTCTTATAAATTTGACTTAGTTCTTTATATATTTGAGAAATGAGACCTTTATCAAAGAATTTTGTCATAAAATCCTCTCCCCCCCCCCATTTTGTTCTTTCCTTTCTAATCTTGGTTGCATTGTTTTTGTACATACAAAACATTTAAAATTAACATAATCAAAATTATTACTTTTACATTTTGTAACGTTCTCTATCTCTTGTTTGGTCATAAATTCTTCCATTTTCCATAGATCTGACAGGTAAACTATTGTATGTTCCTCTAATCTATTTATAATATCACTCTTTATATCTAAATCATATACACATTTTGACCTTATATAGGGTTTGAGATATTGATCTAACTGTTTTCCATCTTTTGCAGCAGATTTTGTCAAATAGTGAGTTATTATACAAAAATCTGGTACCTTTGAGTTTATCAAACACTAGATTGCTGAGATCATTTATCCCTACTCTATTCTATTGACCCATTTGTCCATGTCCATTTCTGGAGCTAGAGAAAACCTGGAGCAGAATCTCTGGCTGAGCTGAGTCATGTAGAACATAAATCTGAAAGGGACCATAAAGGACATTTTGTCCAAATATCCCAAATAATTTAAAAATAAACATGAGAGTTATATTGCTACCCCTTGAAAAGTTGATGGCAAAAGTCATTGATTCTGTTTTATGGATAAGTAGACTGAGGTTCAAGGAAAGCAGCAGAGTTTATGGGAAATGACAATAGATTTCTAATAATAATAAGAGCTAATATTTATATAGCATTTGCTACATACCAGCCATTGTGCCAAGTGTTTCACAATTTTTATCTCATTTGATCTGATTTGATTTGATTTGATATCTGATTTGATAATAACCCCTGGAGGTAGATACTACTATCATCCCCATTTTTCAGCTTGTATAGAAGGAAAATATTTATGGAAAAGTTCTGTGGGAGGGGGAAGGATGATAGATATTGGGAGACATTTTTGAGATGTTGAAACCAAAAGATATCCATAATTTCTTTAAATAAAATCCAATATATACATATGGTATGTACCTGAGAAGACCTGAATAATCTAAATCCTACTTCTTCCACTTGCTTCTTATTTTCATATTCCTGGGACTCAGGGAGCTAGGTGGCATGGTGGATAGAGGACCAATCCAAGAGTCAGGAAGACCAGAGTTCAAACCTGGCCTCAGACACTTACTAGCTGTGTGACCCTGAGCAAGTCACTTAACCCTGGTTGTCTAAGTTTCCTCATCTGTAAAATGTGCTGGAGAAGGAAATGACAAACCACTTTAGTGTCTTTGCCAAGAAAACCCCAAATGGAGTAACAGAGAGCTGAACACAACTGGAAATGATTAAACAAAAGGGATTCACTTCATGTCCCTGGGACTGGATTAGATGATCTTTCCAGCTCTATGATCTCATGTTTCCTCATAGGCACTATGAACCAAAACAGGACAATTGCTTCTTCTGCTGTCCATAGACATAATTTCATTGACCAGACTCCTGCCTCCTTACTTCCATCCCAACAGCAAACTCCCAGGGTTACCCGTAAGTCATTACTGCTCCGAGGAATTCCTTGCTATACTGGGCCCAGCCAGAGTCTCCATCTGTTCATCCTTTATAATCATATGATTGTCAATTGTAGAACTGGAAGGGACCTTCCATTAAGTACAGCTTCTTCCATTTATAGATAAGGAAACTGAGATCAAGGGAAATTAAGTGCTTTTGCTCAAGGTCACCCAACTAGGAAGAAGCAGAATCTTAGAATTCTGGGTTCTCTAATTCCAGGTCTTGCATTATTTCCAATGAGCTGTATTGTTTCTCTCCTAAATAGAATATTCTTCTTTCCTTGTAGAGGAAAATAGTTTCTTTCCTTTTAATTTTTATTAAAAAGGCTATATATATATATATATATATATATTGGATTTTATTTAAAGAAATTATGGATATCTTTTGGTTTCAACATCTCAAAAAGGTCTCCTAATGTCTATCATCCTTCCTTCTCCCACAGAGCTTTTCTATAAAACAAAGAGCCTAAAAAGGAGAAAAAGAAGAAAAAATTAGGAAAGCTGATCAACACATGAAAAAAGTCACTTTTTAATGGCTTTATCCTTTATGCTGCACATAAAATTGAATCCTAAGGACTCTTCCAAGGCCTTCAGAGTATAAAACCATTTCTCCTTCTTCCTGTTAGCTGGATGCTAAAAATTCAGCTTTTCACTAATTGCTGCTAAATTTGGAACCTGAATTTCTACCCCCCCAACATGCATTTTTGTATGTTATGCTGATACTAGAATTTGTTTAAAAAGTTGATTTTATGTAAGAGAGAGGATGAAAGAAAGCCAGAAATCCTTGGCTTTCTTGAGTAGAGTATAGGGTTATGGGAAAGGGAAGGAAGAACTATTGATAGGGGCAAAGGACACAAAAGAGGTGGGCAGCTTTTTAGAAAGGTTATGACCTAAGTATGGGTAGTACGTGCCCCCAATAGCTTCCCCACAAGCTTGTTTCTGATGCCATAAATTCCACCATTAAAGTATAATTCCTTTGTACCTGTGTTTAATCTTTAGAAATGAGACCAAGCCAAAATGAGTATGGATTTGGAGGAAAGAGGGATGGGGAAAAAGAATGAAAAAAGTAATGAGAGGGGAAGAGGTTTACAGCAAAAAGCTCTTTTGCAGCCTTTCTAAGGTCAACTCTCCAGCCAACCAGCCAGCCAAGAGGTCATAAGAGTTAGAGCTGGAAAGGCTTGTAGAGGCCATTTAATCTAATTATTTTATTTTATAAATGAAGAAACTTGAGGTACAGAGAGGATAAATAACTTATCCAGGGTCATGTGGATAGAGTGAATAGAATCAAGAAGACCTAAGTTCAAATGCAGTCTCAGATACTTACTAGTGTGATTCTAGGCAAGACACTTAGATTTTGTCTGCCTTAGTTTCCTCAGATGTAAAATGGGAATCATAATACCACCCACCTTCCGGGGTTGGTTTGAGGTTCCAATGAAATGATAATTGTAAAGTACTTTGCACAGAGCCTGGCACATAGTGGATGCTATATAAATGTTAGTGATGATGATGATGATAGTAGTAATAGTAGTAACTCTAAAGTGAAATATAAACCCTAGATCTAAGTTCTATTCTAAATGCAGTGCTCTATCTACTGTGCCACACTGCCTCTCTCAAATGACAAGGGTGGGAATTCTTTATGGATTCCTCCTGTGGGGTACAGGGAGTGTGGGTTCTTTTCTTAGTACTTCCTTCCCACCCTCTCCATAATGGATCTCTTGTCTCATTCTGCTGGTTCCTTGGCATGAACATGTCACCCTCTGGGAGTAGCTCTCTCCATCCTAGAACATTAGAAAAAGTGGCTGCCTGACCAGCAGGCTCCAAGCTCCTTCTTCCTCTCTTCCCCCCTCCAGCTGTGAGCGCACCAGTCTTCAAAGCTTGTTCTGCTTCTCTTTGTTCTGTATACAATGCTCTTGGAAGGGAGAATTGGAAAGGGCCAGCTGCAATTGTCTTTCCAAATATGAGACTGATACAGACTTGGGAGGATGGAGGAAAATGGCAAACCCATTTAGGGGCAGATCTCATACTGAGAAGATGGGACAAAGGCTGGGATAACAGAGAGAAAGGGGAGCAATTAGCGAAGGCAGGGAGTTTTGTTCTGTAGTAGCAGCCTCGAGAGGAGGAATTAAACTGAGATTTAATTCATAGAACAGGGAGAATATAGGACATTGGAGCTGTGAGGAATTTTAGAGTGCATTGCATCAACCCTCTCCTTTTATAAAGGAGTTTCAGAGAGGGGAAGTGAGTTACTCAAGATTACACAGTTACAGAGTTGGGATCTGAACTTTTCTGACACCAACTTTCAGCATTGTTCCTACTATATCATCCCATCTCTTCCTCTGGGAATTGATGTGAAGACATACAGAAATGTAATATTGTTCCCACTACAAGGCAGCACTTTTTTCTTTTAAAAAGAAAAAAAAATCCTTACCTTCTGTCTTGGAATTAATACTGTGTTGGTTCCAAGGCAGAAGAGCTGTAAGGGCTAGACAATGAGGATTAAGTGACTTGCCCAGGGTCACACAGCTGGGAAGTGTCTGAGGCCAGATTTGAACCTAGGACCTCCTATCTCTTGCCCTGGCTCTCAATCTACTGAGCTACCCAGCTGCCCCCTCAAGGAAGTTTTTAAGCTAGCAGCTCTAATCTTTTTTCTGGCACTCAAGCCCTCTATTTCCAAATGATAGTTGGACAGCTCCACTTAAATATCCCATAGCCACCTTAAACTCAGAATATATAAAACACAACTCATTATTTTTGGTCCCCTCCAAACTGTCCTCTCCCCAAACTTCCTTTATATGTTGATGGTGCCACAATCCTAGGCATTTAGGTTGGAAATCCTGGTGTATCATCTGTAAAATGAGAGTTAGATTAGGTGACCCCTGAAATCCATTTGAATGCTAGATTTATGATGTTAAGAAAAGCTTCACCTTCTGGTTTTATGGGTTGGAATTCCTGACTTCTTGTGTCCTCATTCTCCTTCACCAACACATTTAGTTGTTTGCCAAATGTTGATGTAATATAATGACATCTCTTGAATATGAACTCTTTCTATTCCCATAACCACCCCCTTAATTCGAGTCCTCATTGCCTCTCATTTGGATGATTGCAATAGCCTCTTAGGTGGTCTCCTTCCTCCCTACTCTGATCTCTCCTCCACACAGCAACCAAAGTGATTTTTCTAAAGCTCAGATTTGACTGTGTTTTCCATTTATATAACTGAAGCTGCTCTCTGTCTGGCATGTAAAGCTCTTCGCGACATAACCATTTCCTCCCTTTCCAGTCTTCTTATATATGCTTATTCAGTCATTTCTGACTCTTTATAATCCCTTTATTGGATTTTCTTGGCAAAGATACTGGAGTGGTTTGCCATGTCCTTCTCCAGTTCATTTTACAGATGAGGAAACCGAGGCAAACAAGATGACTTGCCCAGCTAGGGTCACACAGCTAGCAAATGTCTGAGGTCAGATTTGATCTCAGGTCTTCCTGACTCCAGGCCAGGCACTTTATCCATTGTGCCACCAAGCTGCCCTTATGTAGTATTCCTCTCTTAGACCTTACATCCCAGTCATACTGCCCAACCTGCTGTTCCTCTGAAACTCTGCACTAGATGTTCCCCATGCCTGCAATGCTCTTCCTTCTCATCTCTGCCCCTTAGAATCCCTGGCTTCCTTCATGACTCAGTTCAAATGCTACCTTCTGCACAAAGTCTTTTGTTACTTCACTCCTTTTCAAAACCATCTTGGATTGATTTTGCATTTATCCTAAATATATCTAAACATATACATGTTATCTCCTTTATTAGAATGTAAGCTCCGTAAGGTCAGAGGCTGTTTCACTTGATTCTTTGTATTCTAATACCTAACCTAGTGCCTGGCATGAAGTAGACATTTAATAAGCGTTTGTTGATAGATTCAATTTTGTACAACCTTTTCCTTACAACAATCCTGAAAAGGAGCTAGAGTAATCTTTAAAAATCTCATTTTAGAGATGCATGGATATTACCTTAGAGAATTTAGCTTCAAATCTTGTATTTGCCTACTACTATCTCTGTCAATGGACAAATCCCTTCAAGTCTCTTGGCATCAAGGTTCTTCCTCATTTAGCAAATGAAAACATTAGACTGCATGACCTGCAAAGTCCTTTCTAGCTCCAAAAGTCTATTTTTCTAATGATTCTTCATTTTAGAGGAAACACACAGTCTTGGAAGACTTAAATGACTTGTCCAATATTTTCATAAAAAACAGTAGCCATCAGAGCTGAAATTCCAACCCAATTCTTTCCTGACTCCAGGCTTTCCATGACAGTTTATGCCTTCTTCATCAAAGGACCAGAAATGTCCAAAAGTTAAATGCAATGTCAAGCAATAGTTAGATAGATAACATTTTGTTGGGGAGAGACTTTGGTTAGGGACTGGAATTCATGTACTCTGATAGGCAAGGTCTCTCCCTCCCTCCCTCCCTCCCTCCCTCCCTCCCTCCCTCCCTCCCTCTTTTCCTTCCTCTCTCCCTTCTCCTCCTCCTCCTTTTCTTCTTCTTCTTCTTCTTCTTCTTCTTCTTCTTCTTCTTCTTCTTCTTCTTCTTCTTCTTCTTCTTCTTCTTCTTCTTCTTCTTCTTCTTCTTCTTCTTCTTCTTCTTCTTCTTCTTCTTCTTCTTCTTCTTCTTCTTCTTCTTCTTCTTCTTCTTCTTCTTCTTCTTCTTCTTCTTCTTCTTCTTCTTCTTCTTCTTCTTCTTCTTCTTCTTCTTCTTCTTCTTCTTCTTCTTCTTCTTCTTCTTCTTCTTCTCCTCTCTGTCTGTTTGTCTTATCTAAAGCATGTCATATCTCCCCCAGCACCAAGCACACTGCTCTACTTATAGAAAGGTTTAATGAACATCTGCTATCCTTAATAACTCTGAGATTCTCTGGATTCTTAAAAAATCCAGTTTATAATGAAGTCATCACTACTGGATTAGTTCCTTCCCTGTTTCCTTCCTATCTTTATTCCCCCTCCTACCTCTCCCACATCCTTTATCCTTTCCTCCCTTTTCTCCTTTCCTCCTCTGTATCACCTTCCCACATCCTTTTTATCCCCCTTATTTTCTTCCTTCCTCCCTTTCTTCCCGATCCCATCATTTCCACATCCTTTATCCTCTCCCTTCCACTCCTTTCCTATTGTCTCTCTCCCTCTCTCCCTCTCACTGCCCCTAGAGTGCTCATGGGCAGTATGTCAGGCAGGAGGTTAAGGTTTGGATGCTCCAAGGAGAGGGCATTAAAGGAGGCGTGAGGGGGAGTTGAGGACAGAAAAGCACAAGTTTGGAATGGGAGCTGACAAGCTGTTAAGGGGTGTTCAGGATGCTTAAAGGTCTGCAAACTGAAATGTACTCAGATCCAACCGAAGAAGCTGGGCTATTTAGCCCAAAGAAGAGAAGTCTTATGTGGAAGTGGGGATTGGACATGAGGATATTCTGTAGCTATCTGCAGGGCAGTCACATGAAGAGTAGACTTCATGGGGAGGGGATAGGACTAGACTTGGGATTTCATGGTCCTGAGAACCTCCAATGAGGAAAATTTCCTCTACCACAATATGGTGCAGTGCCTGCTTTGAAGAATTGTCAGATTTTCTGAGAGACTATGTCTTGCCAATAACCACTAAGTGCAAGAGGCAGGATTTCACCTCAAGACTTCCTGACTTTAAACAAACTGTATTCTCTGTTATCTCCATGTGTCCTATACAAAGTTTATGCTTAAGAAATACTTGCAGGAAATGGAATGAACAGAAGGAAGGACCCTTTCAACAATGGAATGAGTTCCTTCATGAAGCAGGTAATGAGGTTTCCATCATTAAAGTATTCAAGTGGAAGCTGGATGGCTCCAGGTCAGGGGTCCTATATAAGATATTCCCACAGATGTTGAAACATTAAAATAGATGTCCTCTATAAACTTAGGCTATAAGGGGACTATGGAATCAAGCAGGAGCCTAGATTTAGAACTAAAGGGGACCTTAGAAGTCATTTGTGTTCAGTCTCTCAGAGAAGCTAAATAACTTGCCTCTGATTACACAGCCAGCCAAATGCAGAGGTATGATTTGAACCAAGGTCTTCCCGACTCCAAGGCCAACACTCTACGCATTCATCCACACAGCTTCTTTTCTCCTTCATAATCTTGTTGAGGGTCAACCTTAGGGCTGAAGTCATTAATCATTGCTCACCCACCTTCCCACCACTTGGGGCAGCTCCATTCCCTTTGCCCTGGGAGTCCTAATTATACTGTGCATGGATAGGTAGGAAGAGGGGTCTCATTCCAGTGAAAAAGAAAGAACAAGGCAAGAACATCAAGACTCCGGGGAACCAAAGGTATCATATAATGTACTTTTATTTGTCTCTCTAGACTCTTGGAAACTTACATAACAATCGTGCTTTAATAATGACACCATTTATAGACAGTTAAAATGCATTTTCATTTATAAATATTTTACATTTGGTCCATAGAACAGGTCTTTTTTTCTTCTTCTAAATAATACTGTACTCTTTTAACAGGCTCTGTATATATTTTTGAATATGTATATATTACATATATATTTTTATATAGAGATAAATTTGCTTGGTGTTTCTGAGAATAAATTCCTTATTGCAAAAAGCATATGATAATACAATATCTTTTTTTTTTTTGCAGGGCAGATACTACAAAAAGTTACAGTTATTCACAGTTCACACGGGAGGTCTACGACACTAATTTTGTGCTATATATGAGATGTCTGGGCAGAAACCAGCTCAGGGACTTCTTGCCAAACATCTTCCTTACAATTGTTTACAGTCACACAGGAAATACTCGGCATCGAGCTTAGAACAACAATGGGATCCATTTAACATTCAACACAAGAGAAAAGGTAGAAGGGGTTTTACTTTTGATTCTAATGGAAGTCCACAGACAACATGAGAATGGTGGCTGTGATAGCATGAGATTATACCGTGGTGGGTCTCTTTTTCTTTATCTGAAACCCCCAAGATTTAGAAGATGTCTTTGTTTCATGGCAAGTTCAGCTATCAACATTTAAAATGCCTTAGAGTTGAGGCTATATTACATTTTGGAAATGGTTTCGAAACTATCGAACAATATTTTGCGAGTGAGGCTGGGTATGATGCAAGCAGAAATAGATGTATATGTACGTGTTGTGTGTATTTATATATATATATTATATATGTATATATGTGTTTTTCTACAATAATGTGCTTAACATTCGGAGAATAATACCTTATTGCAAGAATGGGTAAATGTCGGTCACCTTCGGACAAAAATGACAAAAAGATAAACCGAGTCACAGTTAGTTACCATATTTGTCACAGGTTCGCCCTCTTCGTTTTGAGGGCCTGCTAAGGATTTATTTATGATGCACAGAAAGTTGGTCATGAAACATGCTACATCACACAGTTTTCTTAACTGTTAACGATCAGACACTGGAATCCTTCAATTTGCAGATGTCTTACTTGGAGCTGCCAAAAGAGAAATGCTGTGTGAATTGACTATTAGTATTTTACCGAGAAACTGTCCTCATGCCATGACTGCTGTCATCTTCTCACTGCTACTGACATCATTGCTACAAAGACCGCCATCAAGACACACGTCCTTAAAGGAAAAGAAAACAAAAAGAAACTAAACAAATCCCCCAAACCGAAAGGTTGTGTGTGTGTGTGTGTGTGTGTGTGTGTGTGTGTGTGTGTGTTTGTGTGTGGTTTTGAGTCTTCAAAGTGCTATTGGGGTGTCTGGAAAAACCTTGGTGACATTGTTAGGACCCTGGACACTGGTCTGGCATCAGCAGGGAGGGGATGGAGGAAAGCCCTTTACTCTAGAGAACTCAAGAAAGATGGGGAGATGCTAAGGCTTTGGGGAGGATGAGGGATGGGGAAGGGAGTCAATGGGCAGATAAGTCCGTGCTGAGCCTTGGATGGGCCCTTTTAACTTGGCTAAATCTGTAGCTGTTTTGTACTTTGAGTTGGGCATCTTAGGACCAACACATGATGGCACCACGTCTGCTGACTTTCAGCAATGGGGCAGTTTGCCCCTGGAATGATTGGAAATTTTTTGTGTGTGTTTCCTGCACCTACATGGGCAAGTAAGTAAGAGAGGAACAGGCTGATCGCTAGAAAAGCCTGATTGGCAGTTTTTTTTTTGGGAATGGAAAGTTTTGCTGCAAACAGCTCCTGGGAAGGATTAGGTCTGGGCTCTAAGAAACCAACTTGCCTAACGTCACTCTGCTTAAGCGGCCTCAAAAGAGCAAAGAATGAAAGAAATAACCAAAGAGCAGAGCCGGTTATGGACACCTTAAGGGCAAGATTTCCTGGGCAATCTTCAGCATACAAAATACTGTATTCACACGGACAAAACAGCTTTCGAATGGAATTGAACTCCTGCAAAGTCAGAGATAACAGTCTTGGGTAAGAAATAGGTCACGAAAAGGATGAAAAAATCCATAGCACGGAACCTCAAAGCCTTGGTTGTGCCACAAGATGGGATAAAAATGCCCTATTTGTTAATTACAAATTCCACAATAATTCAATTCTTATTGAGAAAGGATTAGAAACATTAACAGTCTGTGGTTTGCTGGAAAGCCGCCAGACGTTTCCACCCACTGGAGCCCACTGACAGTCCCCACGCACTTCCCTTTGAGTGGTGATGGTCTTTTTGTTTGTTTGTTTTTGCCACTAGAGGTAGGTTGATCGATAGTATCTTCAGACATCAATTTGTGGTCATGTTCAACCAGGTTGGATTGAGTGATAGTTTTCTCCAGCGTCCTCTTGGTCTTGCCACCACAGGCAACCTGCTAGATGTAAGCTTCCTTGTTGGCTGAATTGCTTGACTGGGGCTGCTCTGGCCCATTTTCAGGACGAACTATGTCTTCACTGGGCTGGATCATGACCTGGAGGCGCTATGGGGAGGAAGGGAAAGGAAGGGCGTGAAGGAGGAGTTCTCCAGAGGCCAATGAGTGGGTATGGGACCAGACTGGGGATTTGCAAATGGTGTCTGAGGAGACCTAGTGATAATCTAGTACTAGAGGTATCAAAAACATTGTCCCTGGGCCATCTGGGGCCCATCGCACACTGGTGAGCAGCCAGAACCGGATTAAAATATAATTGGGAAATATTTAACTAAATAAATGAAAATTCCATAAGTCACATTTTAAAACTAAGTCAACATGTGGCCCAAAGGGGTTGACGTCTTAAATCAGTTATGGTCTAAGAGGCAAGATGACAGGATCTGGGAGACTGAAGACATCATAGGAGTTGTGTGATTTGAGGCAAGTAGTTCAGGTTCTTAATATGTCAGTTTTCTCATGTATAAAATGGGCAGAAAATATTTGCTCTACTTTGCACAAGTAGTGGATTGAATTCTGGACCCAAGTCAGGAAGACTCGATTTCACAATCCACTTCCAGTGCTTAGAACCTTTGAGCAAGTAGCTTAGGTTCTCTGAGCCATGGTTTCTTAATCAGCAAAATGGTGTTAAAATATTGGTAGTACCTCTCTTTACAGTGCTTTATGAAATTTCCATAAGACAATATCTCTAAGTTCTTTGGGAATCTGAATAGTTATATGTATAAAATAATAATAGGAATATAGCTAACATTTAAGATTGGAACACACTTTACAAATTTTGCCTCATTTTAACTCCATAGCAAACCTGGAAGATGGTTGCTTTCATCTTTTCCATTTTGGAGATAAGGAAACTGAGGCAAGACAGAGGTTAAGTGACTTGCCCAGGGTCACACAACTAGTAAATAGATGAGAAAATCTTGGTGAATTTTAAAAGTACTATAATAATTCAATTGTGTATTTCATTAATGACATCACGTCATAATTGTTTCATGTGCTAGTAAACTCCTAAGGGCTACCTATGGCACCTAATAGTTGCTCAGAAAATACCTCTTGATTCTTGGATGAGGTGGGGGAGACGTGTTTGGCTGAACTGTGGTCAGAGGAGAATGTGGCTTAAGGAGATAGGTTTTGATGTGCACCAGGGATTGAATGTCCTTACCTGCTTTAAGGAGCCCTTTAAGGTCAGGAACATGTAAGCCATGTAGCCAGGAATAAGGACCATGGAAGACAGGGCCATGAACCAGCCCACACCCTGCCCCCACTTGGGGAACACATAGTTGCCCATGGTGAGTGGAGTCATCTGTACTGCACTGAAAATGAACACACCCTGGGAAACAAGCAGACAAGAGAACATGGGCAGTTAGTTGGTCATTTGGCCCCAGACTATGTACCCTGTAGGCTCCTTGGCAGTCCCTAAAGGTCCCCCCAAATACAGCACTGGGGCTACCACTCACAAGGACCAGTTATTCCAGGAGCTTTAGGGGAGGTGACCCTATTATGGGGGGTTAGGGCAGCTTTCCTCTATTGTTCTGAATCACTTTGTGGGGCACCCAACGATGAGAATTCAGGCAATTCTCAAGTGCCTCTGGAGTGCAGGGGCGCTAGGACTTTGTAAGATTATGAGGATCTAAATTAAGTTCTGTGTGTTTTTCTTGCCACAGGAGAAAGAGGACGGGAAAACTAACTTCTACAGACAAGCCAGAAATCCCTGGATATGGTCCCTGGCTCTCCTGATGGCTTAGGCACCCATTCTGCCATGAGAAGATACTGTTCTTTGCCCCAAGTGCAAGACACCAAGGGTCTAGGGGTCATCCTTACCGCCACAATGATTGGAGTAAAGAAGGACCAGCAGAGTTTCCACCAGATGCAGGGTCGGGAGCCAACCATCTCCTGGATGTTGTCATAAAACCGGTTGACCCCTGTGACAAGAGAAAAATGGCACAAGGATGAGAATCAGGTAAGGATATGGTTTCCTCCTTCAAGAGACTTGGGGCTCCGGATCCTACCCACAGAGGCTTGTTGGGAAAAAAAAGAGGGAATTGAGATAGAACAAAGCTATAATTGAAATAGAAAGTTTCAAGGCAGCCTCGTGTTTCTTTTATTATATGAAACTGTCTCCTCTCTCCAAGCTGAATTAAAGTGGGACTAGACTAAAGTGGAGGAGGCTGGGGTGGAGGGTCCACTTTTTCAGAGGCTAGGTACCTCTGACTGGGCAGAATTTCCACTCTTGGCCTTCTTATCTTCAGGGCTAAGGGAGGGGAAACAAGAGAGGGGCAGGGGTGGAGATGGGAGAAGAACACAATTCTCACCATAGCACCAGGAGATAGAAACACACTCAAAGAACACCAGGAAGAGGAGGCTCATTCCACTTGCCGAGTAGTAGTCGAAGAGCTTAAACACGTAAATCCCACCCTGTAAGAGTGGGAGAGATTCCCTTAGAACTTCAGAAAACTTATGGGAGTAAAGACTGAGAGAGCAGGGAGAGGCTTGCAAGTTAAACAGAAGGTGAAATCAGGGAAGATCATGTGTTAGAAAGACTGAGGACTCGGATGTACTGTTTCACAGGGCTAGTGTAAGGAACATTCATGGTAAACTTTAAAGCACTTTGTGTGCTTTAAAGAAGACTTTTGTCTTCTCTGTGAGTTCTAGCCCTAAGACATCATTCCTTTCTCTGAAGTCTTGTAACATGTACTCACTCATGGGCTTCATTTTGGTATTTATAGTAGACCACGAATACTCTTGGATTTTTTCTTTGTAAAACCTGTCTTTTGCCATGTTCCCAGGGGACCGAGAAACCTGAGGATTTATTTTAGATACTCTTGGGCAGGTCAATCCCCTTCTTCAAATCTCTCCACAGTGATCTTCATTTCCATGTCTTTCTGTCCCCTGGATACACATGGATTGTGATTGAAGCTTACTATGATTTATTGATGAGGGGCAGACTGATGTAAAGGAGAGAGAACCAGAAAGACATGCCCTGAAGTCATGCCTCTGACACATCCTCCCTCTATGGCCCTGGTCACCTTCCCTCCTTTGGTGTGCCAGGCAGTGATTTCAGAGTGTATGTGTCAGAGAAGCTATTGATCTATGTTGGTAGAAGGAATTTCCCCATCCAGGAGTTCCTCTGATGGTGAAATCTGTCCCTGTGAGTTTACTATGGTTAGTTTACTGTTCTTCTCCTCAAATAGATTAAATAATGAACTTTTTAAGGAAAGGGACTATGTTTTCTTCTTTTTTATCTTCTGAAAGCACGTAGCTCAGGGCTAGGTAGAGTCGGCACTCTAAAAAAATACTGGGAATGAATGAAGGGAGAAAGGAAGGCTATCACTCAATAAATGCCAAAGGTCTGGGTCTCTGCTATGAAGTCATATCATTTTCTGTTGGACTGCCCTCTTGGGTAGCTAGTGTTACAGTAGTTACAGAGCTCAATCTGGAGTCAAGAAGACCTGAATTTGAATCTTGTCTCAGACACTAGCTTGTGTGATCTTGGGCAAGTCATTGAACCACTGTATGCCTCAGTTTCCTTATCAGTAAAATGGTGATAATAATAGCACTTGCCTCCCAAGGTTGTTATAAGGACCAAATAAAATAATGGCTGTAAGTGTTTTGTAATCCATAACACATATATATATAAATGAAAGCTATTGTATATATAGAAGACCTGGGGACAGAAGAGGTTTGGAGGAGGGAATCATAGACAGAGATGGCAGAAGAGAGAAGAAAATAAGGCTCACCTGAGTGATGTTGGAAAGGCCAATCAGGTAGGAGACAATGCATACAATGGCAATGAAGAGCTCTCTTCGGCTGCGGAGCAATCTTGGGAATTCATCGACCAGGGCTGTGATGAACCCTTCCACGGTGCAGAACTTTCAGGAAGATAATCCGGATGAGGTCAGTCCTCTTGCTCAAGGACCTCAGAGAGATTCCAAACAGCCTTCCCTTCCCTCTCCCCTATCCCATTCAGACTAATTGGCATGAGGAATAAATGGTCTTGGCCTTCCTCTGGATCCTAGATTGAGGAGGAAATCTGAGATCTCCAAACATTCCTTGGCCCCACCCAGAATGCTTTTCAGCTATGCTTGACACAATAGAGCCAAACATCATTCACCAAATCACTGAAATGTCTCTAGGGATATAGATTTTGACTTTGGCTATAGCTTCCCTGGGATGTCATTCTCAGGAAATTGAGTAGAGTGGTCCTGTCACATTTCTAGAAATTAGGGCTGCTCAGTAATGGAATGAGATCTCTTAGGAGGGAGGGAGCTTTTTGTCTCTAGAAAATACCCAGGCAGTTAAAAAGCATTTACTAAATACCTCCTGTGTTAGCCAGTTAATAAGTATTTATTGTCGGTTTACTATGTGCCAAGTGCTGGGGAATACAAAAAGAGGAAGTCAGTCCCTACCTTCAAGGAATTCCTAATCTACCAGAGTAGGAAGGCCATATGTCAGGAATGACACAAGGAGAATTTCGTGTGGGGTATGATTCTAGACGACATGACCATTAAGATTCCCTTTCCATCTCAGATTCTACAATCACATCACAGCCTGAAGCCAGGAATTACAAACCACTAGACAGCCAAATCCTAAAAGATCTTCTATGGGACTATTAAGAAGCAAAGGTAATGCCATCCAGCCAAATTCCTGGTACAGGGCAAAAATGGCAGGCTTTGGAATGAGATAACTGGTGCCCAAATCCTGCCTATCAATTACTACTCATGTGACGTGGGCAAGTCACTGGCCTCTAGATCTTGATTTCTTCCTCTGTAAAATGAGCATTTTGGATTAAGTTATTTCTAATATCCATTCCAATTCTAAATCCTTTTATCTTATGTAGCCAGAGAAAAGATTACAGAAGGAAAAATCTGGCAGAGAGTCCTCACCTGACTGTCAATGCCCAGCATGAGCAGCATGGAGAAGAAGAGAATGGCCCACAGTGGGGAAATGGGCAGCTGGGTTACTGCTTCTGGATATGCCAAGAATGCCAGCCCCGGACCTGGAAATAATACAATTCAATTCAATTGGCAATAATCAAATTCCTAACTTAAATGATTAAATTTAAATATTAAATTTAAAATAATTAAATTAATAATAACTTAATAATAACCTTCCTAACATCTCTCATATATGCTTCTGTCTCTCCTCTGTGAAGGTCACCCCCAAAGTGAAGGAGGTCCTTTGCCCCAAGCTTGGACTATTTTGATAACCTTCTGGTTGGGTTCTCCTCCTGAAGTAGCCTCCCATTCAAGTTCATCTTCCCTACAGTAGTCAAATCAATTTTATAAAAGCCAAAATTTAACTATGTCATCCTCTAGTCAATAAACTTCCCGAGTTCCCTATCATCTCCAGGGTTGAATGGAAAGTCCTCCAGGGATCAAAGCCCTTCATAACTTAGCCCCTCTCTATCTTTCCAGTCTTCTTGCTCCTTCCTCCTCTCCCACAGACTCTAGGGATCTAGTAACACTGGTCTCTGGTCCATTTCTAGCACTATCTTCCAACTCTAAACATTTTCAATGACTGCCTCCCTTTCTCTCCCTCTTCATTTCTACCTCCTCACTTCCCCGCTTCCTTCAAGCCCCAGATAAAATGGCACCTTTTACAAGAAGTCTTTCTCAGGCCTCATTACTGCTCATGCCTTCCTTCCATTAATTAATTCCAGTTCATCCTGTACATCCAGTATATATCTTGTTTTTATATAGCTGTTTACACATTGCCTCACCCATTAGACTGGAACCCCTTGAGGTCAGAAACTGTTTTTTTGTCTTTCTTTGTATCCTCCTCAGTGCTTGGCATGGTGCCCGACACCTAATTAATGCTTAAATGTTTGTTAATTTATGAAGCTCTAGAGCATCTGAAAGTACACTTGATTTGCATTTAGAGGTCTCAGACTATTTACTCACTATGTAACCTTGGACAAGTTGCTTTATTTCTGAGTTCTCAGTTTCCTTATTTGTAAAATGAAAGGGTTGCCCTAGATAACTTCTAAAGTCTCTCCCAGGTTTAATTTTCCCATGCATTGTCTAACGTGTCAAGCAGTAGGACTTAAAGTGCCCACCATTTTAACTTTCAGGTAGGTGTTATCATGGTTAGACTGACTTTAGGAAGTCCTAAGTTCAAATCTTGGCCATGTCCAGTTTTTCCAACTGGAATGTAAGCTTATGGAAGGCAAGATTTCGTCTCATACCAATCTGCAGCTCAGATTTCATGTGTTTTCAGTGCATAGAATATGAACAACACAAAATTTGTGCCTCCACCATATTAACCTTAATCTCATTAATCTGATCACACAGACATCTGAACAAAGAGATAGCCTGAGGATCATAAAAATAGCTAATGAGGGTTAGTGTACCCCCAAGATATCCAAGTGGAATAGTGAAGACAGAGCTGATCTCCAATTAGGAAGACGGGAATCTTGGCTTGGACATTCATTAGGCTGATATATTTACTAGCTATGTTACTTGGCCAAATCGCTTATCCTCCACCTGCCTCAGATTCCTCATCTGTAAAATGGGGATAATAATGATGCCGATCACTCTAGATTCTTTAAAGAATTTTTCAAATCTTAAAGTCCTTATAAATGCTAGCTATGGTAACTCATTTCTTCCCTGGTTTGCCTATCCTACATCAGTAAGTAATTGTTTTGGATGGTGACTATGACAACGATTCTCACATTATTTTCCCATCATTTCTCCTCCCTATACAAAAATGTATGCAGCATGAATGGGCTTGGAGGGGCTTCTGGCAGACTCCAGGAAGAGCCTTCTGATGACAGTGTACTTAGTTCTTTTGGGCACTAGCCCTGGTCCCAGACTAGCTCTAGGTCATGGTCTCTCCAAGGTTGTGCCCACCATCAAAGGCAAAATAACAGTCTCTTAAGGCTTTATTAATAACTAGATTCTAATTTTAGACTTTTTGGCTCAGGGCAGAATAGCTACCAGATTTCTGCTTGAGCCTTGGAGAACTGAGACTGTCATCTGTGAATCTCAAAATACAGAAAATTCATTATCTTCTCTTTAGTTCCATTTTTTCTTCTCTGATCTTTAGCATTACCTATTGTCAGTATCACTTATCTCATAATAGCCTGTGGAGTAGTTATTTGCATTTATCACCCCAATTAGATTGCTGGCCCTTTGAGGATAGGGGCTATATCATTCTATAATTCATTTGCATATAGTGCTTTCTTCACAAAAGTCCCATGGTTGTAGGTAGGTAGGGCAAATCTTACAAACTCCATATTTCAGAAGGGCAATTGAGGTTTAGAAAAAGAAAATGATTTGTGAGAACAAACCCTAACTCTGGAGTCAGAGGATCTGTGTTCAAATCATGCTCTTGATGCTTATTACTTGTGTGACCTAGGACAAATCATCTAATCTCCCTTTAGCTTCAGTTTCCTCATCTGTAAAAACAGGAGATTGGGCCAGATGGTCTCTGAGGACCTTGCCATGTCTAGATTTATGACTATAAATCTCATCTTCAATTTTACTATTTATGTGACCTTGGGAAAGTTACCTAATCTCTATGGACCTCAGTTTCCTCATTTGTAAAATGAGAGGGTTGGATGAGACGGCTTCTGAGATCCCTTTCATTTCTTAAGTCTATGATCTGATGATAGAGTTGTAACTCAAGACTTGGTCTTCTCTAGTATTCTTTCATCTGCATCCCACTGACTAGTGTTCTGACTTTTCTTAGTATCCTCCTCTACATCAGACTGGCACAGTACTTTACATATAATAGGGGCTTATTAAGTGTTTGTTGATGGAATTCTACCCACTCATGCCCAAACTCCTTGGGAAGGGGGAACTAGAGAGCAGAGAAAAAGAAGGAGGTGATAAGGAGAGTCATACTAGGAATATGATAACCTGAATTTATTTCTAGCTCTGCTACCAACACTCTGTGCCATCTTGCCTAAGTCACTTTACATTTATGACCTTCAAATATAAAATGAGGGAGCTGGAATAGGTCAAGGGTTCTTAAGTCTATGGATAGAACTTCAAGGAATATGTGAGTTTAGATGGGGAAGAAAAAGATTACATTTTTATTTTCACTAAGCTCTAACTGAAATTTAACATTTACTTCTATTCTTGATCAGATGCTTCAGTCATGTCCAACTCTTTGTGACCCTATTTGGGGTTTTCTTGGCAAAGATACTGGAGTGGTTTGGAATATCTTTGTCTAGCCCTTATAGAAATGAGGAAACTGAGGCAAATGGAGTTAAGTGTCTTTTTTAGGGTCACAGAGCTAGTATCTGTGAGACCAGATCTGAACTCATGAAGATAAATCTTTCTGACTTCTGATCTGGCAAGAATTTTTTTTGCCATCTAGATTCCCCATTTTTTTAATGGAATTTCCTTGAAATATTAAAATTAAAAAATTATTCTGAGATGGGATCCATGGACTTTGCTAGACAGTTAAAGTGGGTCTATAGTGGGCCACTAGGTGGCTCAATGGTTTGAGAGCCAGGTCTAGAGATGAGAGGTTCTAGATTCAAATGTGGCTCTAGATACTTCCTACCTGTGTGACCCTGGGCAAGTCACTTAACTCTCATTTCCTAGCCTTTACCACTCTTCTTCTGCCTTGGGACCAATACCCAGTCTTGATTCTAAGATGGAAAGAAAGGAATTTTGAAAAATTAAAAAAACAACTAAGAGGGTCTATAACACTAGAAAGGTTATGAACCCCTAGACTAGATGATTTCCAAGGTTCTTTCCAGCTCTAGCATGCTAGATATTAATATTCCCTGGGTCCAGTATTCTCAGCTTTAACATTCAATATTCTAGCATTTCAGGTTCCAAGATCCCTTCCAGCTTTAACAGTATGAGTTCTTAAGCTCTTTCTAGTTCTGGTATTGTACGTCCTAAAGTTCCTTCCAGTTTCAACTTTCTATGTTTTATGGTCTTTTCCACTTCCACCCTTCTCCAAGTTAGCTTCCATATCTTAGAAATGTAGAACAGGCTACAAAGCAATAGAATAGGAAACATCTGGAAAAGATGGGAAAGTGGTGAAACAAATCATTCTCCTCCTCTACCTTTTTCTATGACCAGGAGAGAAGAGTGACAATATAGAGAACAAGAAGTATCTAAAAAAGAAACGTTTGTTCATTAAATAGCAGAATAGTATGAGTGAAAGATATAAGGAGCCTTCCTTGAGATCCTCAGCTGGATAGACTCTTTCCTTTTGGTTTTGTGACATTTTGTATTAGTTTTATGTACTAAAAACTGAATGATAAGCATTTGCATACAGATCTTATTCCTATTAGATTCCTATTAGACTGCTGACTTAAAACATATCATGATAGAATACATAGTACCAAAGAACTGGAAGGGATCTTGAAGGTCTTCTAATAGAAGCTCCTCATTTTTGCAGATGAGGGAACTAAAACCCAAAGCAGTTAAATGATTTGCCTTAGGCAGCAGAAGAAATAAGAAACAATGTGGAGATTTACACCCAGGTCCTCTGACTATGAATTTAGCACTCTTGTTTTGGCACCACAATTTGAAAAAGCATCCCTTATTAATTTGATATCTCTCCAGAATGAGGTGTGAATGGATGGGAGAGGGAGAGAGTTACAGAGAGAGGAACCTGTAAATATAAAGGACTTTCTTTTTTTAATAGTTATTGTGGTCCATAAATGAAATGGGCTTCCTCATGGTGGTGATCAAGGTAGTAATTACCCTATCACTCTAGGTATTTAGGCAATGGCTTGACAATTTCTCATCAAAGATGTTGTGGAAACCATTTGTGCTTCATGTTAGGGTTGGACTAGCTGGCAACCAAAGTCACTGTCAGCTTTTAGATTCTATGATTCTACCATGCAATCAGCTAGTTTTCCTTGAGTCATGTTTCTTGGAAAACCAAGTATTGATACATGGCTGGAAGGATGCTCAGTCCAACCCACTAGATGAAAACACTTGACTGGTAAAGTTGTTATTGATGATTTCTGTCCTGGACTCTTGTGTGTCTAAGTTGAAGCAACACTGTGTAGTGAAAAGAGCGTTGGATTTCTGAGAATAAGGAGACCATGTTCTAGTCCAGCTCTATCCCTTGGTGATCTTGACATCAAGTCACTTCATCTATGAAAATCTCAGATTGTAAATGAGGGGGTGGTCTAGATGATCTCAATGGTCTCTTTCATTTCTAGGAGACCATGACATTCTATGATATTCTGATTTTCTAGCAGGAAGGGACTAGGTCATCTTCCCCCAGAGACCACACTAGAGTTCTAGATTAACATCATCATATAATGTCTTTTTAAGTATGTTTCCCTTCAATCAAGTCTGATCACAGGGGTTCCAGGGACACATGGGGTTAGGACATGGTACCTGACCTGAAGCTGCAACATCAGCAATTGGCCTCTTGGTCACATTTGCCATAAAGCCCACAATAGAGAAGATGACGAAGCCAGCAAACATGCTGGTGCAAGAATTGATACAGCAAACGATGATGGAATCTCTGAAAGAAAGGGAGCAAAGGAAGTTAGAGGGGGATGGTGGTGGTGAGGAGGAGACAGAGAGGGAGAAATCTGAACTGAGATGATGACAGTGAAGGGATGGAATCAAAGAAGGATTGGAGATAGGTAGAAGGAAGGGTTTGGGAATAAAAGGACTAGTGAAAAGAAACAGTAAGAGGATAGAACTGGAAATTAGTCAGAGAAAGATGACAAGGATAGAGGAGGGATGAGGTCAGAGGGAAGTGACAGATACAGAAATGATGGCATCAAAGGGAATGAAAGAAAGGATAAATACAGAAAGTATGTGGAATTGCCAAGGGTTGGAGCAACAAGGGCAAGAGAGTGGACAGAATTGGAGAGAAGTGATGGCTAGAAAGGGAATAGAGGAAATCATTATAGATAGGTGAAAATGTCAAATAAAATGTAATCAAAGGGGCAAGGGGGATGAAAAGAGGTAGAGGGAGGCTGGGGAGAGACACCCACATACAGAGAGAGAGAGAAAGAGAGACAGATAGAAAGACAGACAGACAGACAGAGACACAGAGAGAGAGACAGAGAGAGAGAGAGAGACAGAGAGAGAAAGACAGAGACAGAGAGAGAGGCAGAGACAGAGACAGAGACAGAGAAAGAGAGAGGTAGAGACAGAGAGAGAGAGAGAGAGAGAGAGACAGAGAGAGAGACAGAGAGACAGAGAGAGACAGAGAGAGACAGAGACAGAGACAGAGAGAGAGAGAGAGAGAGAGAGAGAGAGAGAGAGAGAGAGAGAGAGAGGCAGAGACAGAGACAGAGACAGAGGTTAGAGAAAGAAGACTGGATGAGAGTGAAAGGGCTCTTCTTACCTGTAGACATTGTTGTGGAATGGGTTGTAACTCCCTAGTGCAATCAGGGATCCAAGACCCAGACCATAGGAAAAGAAGATCTGAGTTGCTGCATCCAACCACACCTATTGAGCAGATTAAAGTGATATGAGCATTGGCATAAATTTAGCCAAAGGTTGATTGTGCTAGCGTTTTGGCTAGACCTTGCCACTCTGAGATCCAGATGTCATACAAGTAGAGCAAGAAGGTAATTGGCCTGAGGATGAAGGAGACCAACTAGACTCACCTCTGAGTCAGACAGTTTGCTGAAGTTGGGAGTGATGTAGAAAAGGATGCCCTCCCTGGCTCCAGGCAGTGTCACTCCTCGGAAGAACAGAATGATGAGCATGATGTATGGGTATGTGGCAGAGAAGTAGACCACCTAATAGAAGGAGAGAACACAGTAAGAAAAGCTCACTTAGCACCACTCAACAACATGCATCCTCTGTTCCAGTAATGTGGGTCTCCTCATTTTTCTGCCTTTCTCATAAATAGACATATATTATGAACTTCCTAGCTCCTTCCATCCATGCTGTTCTCCTGACCTGGCAAACCCTTCTCTCTATTCTTCATCTATATAAATTCTACCTACATTCCATTCATCTTTCAGACTCTGCTACAAGCTCCCTCCAGGAAGTCTTCCTGGCCCAAGAAGCAAAGTATCATAGTAGAATTTAGTACATTAGAAACTAAGAACTCACAAAATTAAAGCTAGAAGGGATCATTGAACCTAACAGGGTGTCAGAATAATGAACACCAGAACCAGAAGCTGGAAGGGGCCTTCGAAAGTATTTAGTTAGACCCTCTCATTTTGGAGGAGAGAATACCAGACTACGAATCAAGAGGACTCAGGTCTGCTGCTAACTAGTTGGGGAGACTTAAACAAGCCACTTCCATTCTTTGTGTCTGAGTTTATTCATCTGCAAAATGAGGGGATTGGACGAGGTGATTTATAAAGTCTTTTCCAGTCTGATAATCTATGCTTTAAGTCTATACCAGAGCACTGGAGTTGGGTCAGCAGATTTGGATTTGAATTTCAATTCTTCTATTTGCTACTTTTGTCACTTTGAAACAAATCAATTGATCATTTTTGGCCTCAGTTTCCTTGTCTGTAAAATGAAGATGTTTAAGTTTTTTCAGATTTTAAAACTCTATGAGCCAATAAACCATTGCACTAATATTTTCATTGCAGTTAATTGTGCACTAGTTATGAATTAGAGTGGAAACTCCTTGGGGGCAGGAGATCAAACTTTTCTGTACCTACCTTTTCTGCACTAATTCTCAGGCCACTGTAGGCATCAATCAGTGTATGTGTTGGCTGAGTAATTGACTCAATGGTTCTGTTCATAACTAGGTCAGAGCTCAGCATCAGCTTTGGGTTGGATATGATAGAGGATTCTCTCTTTCTCTAAGAAATTAAGGGCAGCCACTACCATGAGGAGGCAACATGGTATAGTAGAAGGAACATTGTCTCCAGAAGCAGAGGATCTAGGTTCAAATTATGCCCCCTGACACTTACTATATGTGTAATTTCAGGCAAGTCACTTCATCTTACTGGGCCTCAGTTTATTTATTTGTAAAACTGAGGAGTTGAACTTCTGAGACCTTTAAGATCTTGTCTAGACCTAGAGAAATGATGCTAAGGCCCTTTGGGACCAAAAATGACTTCAAAGACAGACACTAGATAGGAACAAGTCTTTCCTTGAAGCTGATTTTCTCTTTCTTGCTCTTTGTTGGCCATTTGGGCCAATCTGTGATAAACCAGAGAGGCAGCTCCTCACCCTTAGGCACCACTGAAAAGAGCAAAAGCTACCAGAGGCAGGGGGAGGGTTGGCTTTGGCAGAGTTAGTCTGGTTCCAAAGCAGAGGCCATCATGAAATTAGGCCATCTTCTCATCTAGCACCTTAATTAGACTTGCAGCTCCCATCATCCTGGGAGAACAAAACCTTTTATTTGCCATGCTGAGGTTTGAAAGCAGAATTCATTAAGACTGACCTGTACTCATTACTCCATCTCCATGTGTACTTAGCAGCTTCCTCCTTTTTTTCTTGTCATGTGTGTCAGAGTGTGCCAAAGGGGGCTGCTCCCTCCCCCCTCTCTACACGTGCCCAAGGGCACTTCTCCCATCGTCCACCCCTCTGCCCAGCAGCCCAACAGGAGCACTTCCTCCCTCCCCTGTCTGGAGTAAGGTGTGGGGGCTTTCATGTGGCATGAGGGTTGTAGCCTGGGCACTCGGTATCTAAAAGGTTCACTATCACTGCTCTATAATAGCCTTTCACTAGGATGGAGGAGCATGTTAAGGGTAGAATTGGACTTTTGTTCAAGGAAAGGAGCAAGACAAATCCCACATCTGAATACACTGCCCTACCCTTTCCAGGTGTCTGAATGCTCCAGGGAGAACTTGTTCAGTCTGTCAGCTCCTTCTCCCTCATTTACTGTCCTACCTGCCCATAGAGGCTTATCTAATGATGTACTCACCATTTTCAGTGAGTGTACCACACGCTGGTCCCCTTGCCCAATATCTAGTTATAGTTTGTTTATTTTTTCTTTAAGGAAGGAATGCTTATCCTTTGATCTTTTCTGGGTTTGGGGCTTCTGAAATAGGCTAGAGGAAAGTCCAATGACTTGAGTATGTCAGAGAATGGCCATAGAGTACTTGGCAGTCCCCAGTTCCCTAACCTGTGGCTATCTCCCTGAGGGAAGCAGTCTCAGGGTTGGTGGATAGTAATGATCTAGCCCACTCACAGTCAGCCTCTTCAGAGAAGGGTACTGGAGGGCACCAAGACATATAATTGAGCAAAAGGAAGGAAGATATGAGGAAGAGTTGAATGGGAGTCAGAAGAGAAGTGTTGTAGTCTCAGCTTTGCCACCAACTCAGTGTGACTTTGGATAAATCACTTCCCCTTAGGGGGAAGATCTCAATTTCCTCAAGTGTAGTAGGATGGACCAAATGATATATTTCAGCTTTAAGATTTTACAATCCTCTCCCAAAGGTCTGATATAGAAAGAATCACAAAATGTAAAATAAATAATTTTGACTACATCAAACTAAAAAGCTTTTGTACAAACAAAACCAATATAACTAAAATCAGAAGGGAAACAACAAACCTCTGACAAAGGTTTAATTACTCATATTTATAAAGAACTAAATCAATTGTACAAAAAATCAAGCCATTCTCCAATTGATAAATGGGCAAGGGAAATGGATAGGCAGTTCTCAGATAAAGAAATCAAAACTATTAACAAGCACATGAAGAAGTGTTCTACATCTCTTATAATCAGAGAGATGCAAATCAAAACAACTCTGAGGTATCACCTCACACCTAGCAGATTGGCTAACATAACAGCAAAGGAAAGTAATGAATGCTGGAGGGGATGTGGCAAAATAGGGACATTAATTCATTGCTGGTGGAGCTGTGAACTGATCCAACCATTCTGGAGGGCAATTTGGAGCTATGCCCAAAGGGTGCTAAAAGAATATCTACCCTTTGACCCAGCCATAGCACTGCTGGGTCTGTACCCCAAAGAGATAATGGACACAAAGACTTGTACAAAAATATTCATAGCTGCGCTCTTTGTGGTGGCCCAAAACTGGAAAATGAGGGGATGCCCATCAATTGGGGAATGGCTGAACAAACTGTGGTATATGTTGGTGATGGAGTACTATTGTGCTAAAAGGAATAATAAAGTGGAGAAGTTCCATGGAGACTGGAACAACCTCCAGGAAGTGATGCAGAGCGAGAGGAGCAGAACCAGGAGAACATTGTACACAGAGACTAATACACTGTGGTATAATCGAATGTAATGGACTTCTCCATTAGTGGCGGTGTAATGTCCCTGAACAACTTGCAGGGACCCAGGAGAAAAAAAACACCATTCATAAGCAAAGGATAAACTATGGGAGTGGAAACACCGAGAAAAAGCAACTGCCTGAATACAGAGGTTGAGGGGACATGACAGAGGATAGACTCTAAATGAACACTCTAATGCAAATACTATCAACAAAGCAATGGGTTCAAATCAAGAAAACATCTAACGCCCAGTGGACTTACGCGTCGGCTATGGGGGGTGGGGGGGGGGAGGAAAAGAAAATGATCTATGTCTTTAACGAATAATGCTTGGAAATGATCAAATAAAATATATTTAAAAAAAAAAAAGATTTTACAATCCTGTGGTGCTTCTTAGGCAGTGGTTTACAGATTAGGAAATAGGGCTCATTGATTCATGTGTTTCTGGGACACCTGGATTGTTTTTAGACTCAAGGCTTTCCCTGGAAATTGTGAGGTTTCCTAGTTTCAGCGATTTAGAGCTGGCAGAGACCCAATGGATCACAAGCTCATATTCAGAGATGGAAGGGCCTTCAGAAGTTATCCAGTTTAACTCCTTTCAAGGTTAAATGACTTGCCCAGAGTCATATAGATAGCAAGCATCAGAGGCAGGATTTGAAATCACTTCTTCTGACTGACTCCTAACCCAATGTCGTTTCCATTGTACCATGATTGCCTGGGATTGTTGGGGAGAGGGATTGACTAAATTATATCCAAGGCCCTTTTCAGGTCTAAGATTTGGCTTAGAATTAGGTTAGGGTTAGAATTGGAAGTAACCTTAGAGATCACCAAGGTCAAGCCCCTTATTTTATGGCTTAGGAAACTGAGGCACAGAGATGTTGAGTGACTTATTTAGGGTCATACAAATTGTAAGTGTTTGAGGCAGGATTGAAAATTTTATTGTTTCTTAGTTTCATTGATTTGGAGATAGAAGGCTCCTCAGCAATAGTCTATTCATCCCCCTTTACAGATGAAGAAATTGAGACCAGAGACATTAAGAGATTTAACAAAGATTATAAATGAGTAATTGGCAGAGTTGAGATTTAAAATCTCACTTATGACCCCAAATCCAGGCCTCTTTTCACTGGAAGTTCCATTCCCCCTTACCTGCTCAATTGATGTTCAAAAAGTAATCTGTCTAAAGCTTAAAACAGGAACGAACCCTTAGATTTGTAGATAGCTGTAGTATGGACTTGATAGCCCAGGCTGGGAGGGTCAATTGAAGGTATGTTTAAGAAAGCAACTTATAAAGCAAATATCTATCTATCTATCTATCTATCTATCTATCTATCTATCTATCTATCTATCTATCTATCCATCCATCCATCCATCCATCCATCTATCTATCTATCTATCTATCTATCTATCTATCTATCTATCTATCTATCTATCTATCTATCTATCTGTCTATCTGTCTGTGAAGAAAGGCAGTCAGTCCATGAAAGAATGTTATATATTTTAGTAAAATAAGGAAGAATACTCTTGGAAACTATTGATAAAGTTAGTTTTTTTTGTTTCTGTTTTCTTTGGCCTTGTAGGCAAACACCATCTGAGAATCTTAAGCTTGAAAAGGACCTGAAGTCCTCTAGTCATATTTAACACCCAATATAGCTGCGTTGGTGAACCTATGGCTTGCGTACCAGAGGGGGCTGCTCCCCTCCCCCTCTCTACCATGCCTGAGGATATTTTTCACTTCACCTGCCCCTCTGCACAGCAGCCCATTGGGAACACTTCCTCCCTCCCTCCCTCCCTCCCACCCCAGTCCTGGGTAAGGAATGACTCATATGTGGTGTGAGGGTGTAAATTTGGGTACTTGGTTTCTAAAAGGTTTGCTATCACTACAATATAGGAACCTACAAAGTCCATTAGAAATAGTTGCCCCCATTTAGAGCACATGCAGTTTACCTTTCCAGTCCAGCCAACACCTTTCCAGATACAGAAATACACCAAGATCCAAGCAATGGCCAGGGTGATAGCGAGTGGCCATCGGATCTGTCCTGGCTTCTCCAATCCATCTGTCATCTGATGCATATTGCGCCTTGTGGAGAAGAGCGGGGGATGACAAGAAAGAAACATCAGTACTGGGGTTAATGGGAGCTTCTAAGATAGAGGAAAGAAGGGCAAAGGCATTGGAAATGGGGAGGAGGGAAATGAGAAAGGGAAGTTAGAATTAGGAAAGAATAATATGGAGGAGGGGGTTGCACCTGGAGATTAGGGGAATGGAAATATTACTCTCTTAGTTTTCCTTCCTATTTGACTATTCTTTAGTCTCTTTAGTGGACCTCTCCAGCTCCTCTCCTCTTATTGTGCGATTGCTTTTCTTCTCTCTCTTTATGTCCTCATGAGTCCTTCCCTAATAATCTCAACTGCTAATCTTCTTGGCACCATCCCCACCCCACCAACCCTAGTGCCTTAGTTCTCTTGTATATACTTATATATGGACATGATGTCTCACCCATCATAATTTTAGCTAGTTAAGGGTAGGAACTGTTTCTTTTTTTTGATCTTTGTATCTTCAGTGCCAAGCATAGTCCTTGGAGCACATGTTTGATAAATGCTTGATTGATTGACTGGACATCTCCTCAGCTTCCATTGTTTCACGAGTCTTCTCTTTGCAGATGACTCTGAGATCTATGCATCCAACCTCAATCTCTTTCTCCTGAGCTCTCAACCCTCCTTGCCAAATGCCTGTGGTACAGTTCTAAATGGGGGTCTTATAGGTTTCTCAAACTCAACTTGTCCCAAACAAAGCTCATCATCTTAATCCCCTTTTTCTAAATGTTGTGATTTTGTGCCGAAGGCACCATCATCTTTCTAGTCAATTAAGTTTGCCATCTTGAATCAGCCTTGATTTTTCCATCGCCTTCACATGCCATGTCCTCCATAATATAGCTGACATCCATTTCCTTGGCAACCATTCTAGTTCAGGTCCTCATCACCTTTCAGCCAGACTACAGAAATAACTTCCTAATTGGCCTCTTAGCTTCCAAGCTCTACTGTCTCCAGGCCAACCTCTCTGTAGCTTGCAATATAATCTTTCTAAAATGCAAGTCTGGCCATCTCAACCTTCTGCTCAAAAACCTTCAGAGTTTTTCTATTACCTCTGGGACAAAAAGTCCTCAGATTCGCATTTAGAGCCTGTCATAATGTAGATCCTGCCTTCCCTTTCATGATTATTTTGTGTTATATCCTATCTATATTCCATTCAAACAGGCTGACTTCCTGTTCTCATTTTCCTCCTCCATGCCTTTGCCCAGTTGTCCTCCAAGTTGGTGATGGACAAACTTTGACTGATCCTTCCAAGGAGGGAATATCCTCCCTTCTTGTTTCTGACTCTTAGAAACCCTGGCTTTCTTCAAGATTCAATTCAAGTGCATATCTTATAGGAAGCCTTACCTGATATTCCTGCCAGGCAGTGCTCTCTCTCCTTCTTCAAAAACCTATCAGTTTGCATGCTTTAGCCCCTAGTCAAATGTAAAGTTCTTGAAGGCAAGATATAAGTTTTTTGCTTAGTTTTTTTTTATCCCCAATGCTTGTTAAGGCACCTTGCACATAGTAGGTGTTTAATAAATGATTTTGGATATAGGAGAAGGCTCTCTTTTTCTGTGTGTATAGAGATTAACATAGTGGAGAGAGCCCTGCATTAGGAGTCAGAGAACCAGCATCCAAATCCCAACTCTGCCACTAATTGCCAGTATTACCTTGGACAAGTCACTGGACTTCAATTCTCTCATTTCTCAACTGAAAGTGTTGGATTAGATGACCTCAAAAATCCCTTCTAGCTTTAAATCTATGATCGTATGATCTTCAGTTTCTTCCAACACTATCTAAGACTGGGGGGTGGCCCACCAATTTGAGGAGAGAGAGGTAAGTGCCAGACTTACTCCCAGAATTCCACCACAGCGCTGGTCATGTTGGTGGTGTTAGCGATGCTGTAGTTGGAGAAGCAGCGGTCTGTGTTCCAGGAATTGTCACAGTGTCTCCAGGGAAGTGTCTGTGGAGATACAATCGGTCCAGAGACTCAATGGGAACCACACAGAGAGAATCTACAGAAAGTATCAGGCAAGGTGAGAGGAAGCTGGGAGAGCTACTGTGCTTCCTCAAGGCCAAGGCTGGACCCCGACTAAGCGGCTTGACAAGGTTACTGCTTAAGGAGACAATGGCGGTGCCCATGGGAAAGAGATCCAGCCAAGGGGAATAAGCTGTTCCGTCATGATGGGAGGGAATGTCTTCCCAAAGAGTGGCTGGGTGAGGTTCTGAGCATGTCATGGTTATTCTGGGCACTAAGTGTAGGCTCTTTCACTATCTAGGGTAGCTTCTGCCTCTACTTCCCTTAGCAGCTAACCTCTTTAAGCAGTAAGAGAGAGACCGAGAGAGACAGACAGATAGACAGACACACGCACAGAGAAGAGTCCAGACAGCTGAGGGATCTAATGAAATCTCTCACTGAGATTGAGACTCCTTTATCTGATGCTCCTGATCATAGATGTGGGGGGAAGCATCCCAGGGATAGAGCTACCCTTTATGCATAGGTAGAGTAGGTGGTTACCTTGTCCTGCAAGGATACAGTTTACTTGTCCTTCCCCACCTTCTACTTTTTTTTAAAACCACAACTATTTGTGTCGAGAACTCCTAATGAGGAACTTTTTATATTAATGCATTTGTATATTCCTAGAGACTTAAGAGTGTCTTTAAATAATCTGGGTCATTTAAAGCTTAAATGGCTTTAACTTTAAATGGATTAAACTAAGTATATATGGTTCAAAAGCAGAACTTGAACCCAGGTCCTTCCTTTCTCTGAGACCAACATTAGACATTACTATTTATTCTACTATGGTTTAGAACTCCACCAGTTGAAAATGTGTCTGCTTCTTAGATTTCTTGTGATTTGTAAAGACCCAATAGGGCTCTACCCCACCTTGCTGGAAGCTGCATCCTGAAGCACCGAGCACAAGGATGGGGAGAGGAGAAACTTACTGTGGTGAACGAGTTGTACAGGTAATAGATGGCCCACGAGATGATGACGATGTAGTAGATATTTAGCCAAAAGGATAACACAGCAGCTGCCAGCCCCACGCCTGGAAGGGGAAGAAGATCCTGCATGAGTGTTATGGCCATACCTAGGGCAGCATTAGTAATCACATAAGTATTTCTCCAGCATCTCCTAAGCGCAAGATACCATAGAAGATACAAAGGCTTGTAGGAGATGGCTCCACTTGGGGAAGCAGAATTTGAGTCTTGTCTAAATGTTGTTGTTTAGCCCCAAGAACACTGCTCTGCACACAGGAGGTGTTTAATAGTGTTTGAGGAAGGATGACTGAATAACATGTACAGGTAGGAGGTGCTTGCTGAGTAGTCATTGAATGAATAACTCCAAACAGAATGTTAGCTCTGAAGGGAACCTCAGAGAGTAGCTGAATTCTCTTCTTTTATAGAAGAAGTAGAGTCCATGGAAGTAGAGTTACCTTTCTCAAGGTCATACAATTATAGACCAATGGGTGCTTTTTATCCCCCCCCTCCACGCTACCTCTGCAAGCAAGTTTTAGGTCTCAAAATGTGGCCACCTGGTCTCACCCCAAGAATCTGAGATTGGAGCTTAAGGCACAGCCTCTTCAATGATCACACCATTTTCCCTTCCCCTCAACTTACCCTTGAACATTGGAGCAAGCTTCCAAACCCCCAGGCCTCCAATCGATGTGTACTGGCCCAGGGAGCACTCCAGAAGGAAGAGAGGGACTCCAGCAAAGATAAGAGTTAGGAAGTAAGGGATCAGAAATGCCCCTGTAGGGAAGAGAGAAGAAAGGCGATGGGCACCAAGGTCCTGGGAAGGCCACTGACTGGGAAGGATGTAGCCCTTAGCCCAAGAGTAAAATGGAGAAATCAAAGGAAGCCCCAAGGCTGAGGAGGAGGGGGACACTAGTGGGAAGAGAAAGTTTCCTGCAGACCTTTTAAGGCTTTGTGATTTCTTCCCTCTGGAGGTGCCTTCACTGAACAGATGGTCTTTTGTGAGTTGTTGGGGACAAAACTCCCCCCTAGTGGCTAGCCTTCTTGTGATGAGCTTCTCTGAATTTGGCCAAGCTGGCTCTTGGACTGTCATTTCTGGGTCTGCACACAAAGCCTTAATATCTTGGTAAGAGTTGTGGAACTCGCATGCCATTAGCATAGCTCTCGCAACCCTTTATACCACCACGAGGCACCAAACTAGGCTTTTAGTAAGAATAGTGGAGATGCTGAAGAAATTAAACAATGGCATTTAATGATCTCCTCTATTCACTATCACTTTGGGGGTGGGGGTGGATGCCATGGATTTCTTTGACAGTAAAGGGACATCTATGTATCCCTTTGCAGAAAAATGTCTGTAAATACATAAAATAAAATATGGAGGATAACAAAGAAAATTGATTCTTTTGAAGTACAATAATAAAAATATACATCAAAAAGTCATAGACCCCTTGTTAAAGACACCTCCCATCCAGTCTAGCTTTATTCACTCTCTCTTTAAACTCCCCCCCCCAAGACAAACAAACAAACAAACAAACCCTTACCTTCCATTTTAGAATCAATACTGTCTATTTATTGGTTCTATGTCAGAAGAGTAGTAAGCTATAGGCAATGGGGGTTAAGTGACTTGACCAGGGTCACACAGCAAGGAAGTGTCTGAGGTCATATTTGAACCCAGGACTTCGTGTCTCTAGACCTGGCTCTCTATTCATACAGCCACTTAGTTTTTCCCAAATGCTCTCATTTTAGAGATAAGGAAATTAGGGTCCAGAGAATGAAATGCCTCGTGCAAGTGATAAGTGGCAAAGTTGGTATCTGAATTGAGGTCATCAACTTTTATAAATGAGATTTTCCCCATTACACTATTTCATTGGGCCATTTGATGAAACTATTGGGTATAGATGGAATAAGGCAGGAAATGGAACATTTCTTATAGATTTCTACTGAAGGTCACACAGTGGACAAACTGGGATTAAGACCCAAATTTTCTTCCAAAAGGGCCACCAATTAGTTTCTTACCTCCTTCTCTCTCCCTCTCCCTTCCCCTTTCTCTCCCCTCCTCCCTCCCTCCCTCTCATTCTCTCTCTCTCTCACTCACATTCTCTCACTCTCTCACTCTCTCTCTCTCTCTTTCCCTTCTCTCCCTCTCCCTCTCCCTCTCTCTCTCTCCCTTTTGAGAAATACAACTGAGCTGTCTACTGTTTTCTTTTCCCCAGTCCCTAGGACTTTAAGTCAAACTATTATCACATACCTCCACCATTCTTTCCACAGAGATAGGGAAAGCGCCACACATTCCCCAGTCCTATGGCATAGCCCACACAGGACATGAGGAAATCAAATCGGCCTTTCCAGGTGTCCCGATCAGGAAGGTCAGTCGACTTCTTCTTCTGCACTTTCACCACCAATGTCTTGGGCTTGTCGTTGGTGATGGAGGCCTCACTGACCTCAGTGGAAATCTGCCCATCTGCAATCTTGGTCCCGTTAGTCGCCATGTCTCTGGGTTTGGATGGGGAGGCCCTGGCAGATGGACGGGAGATATCAGCTCCAGTCCACGTGGACAGCAGCTTTGCAGCCCTTGATCTTCCAACTAGGGAGTCAAAAGTTTGCTGGGATCAGTGCAGAGAGGGAATGATGGGAATGTTCAGGGTGTGAGGATCCTGGAAACTGGCCTCAGCTCCTAGAAAATGCAAATTTGTGACTTAGTGGAATCGTCGTTTTGATATTTCTTCCTTCCTAAAGGCTACCCCTCCGGAAGCCAAAGGAAAAATGATTGTTCTCTAAAACCCCCATGGGATATGTAGAATTGGAGATGATTTCAACACAGATACAGAATTATCTTTTTTTTAATTTGAAAAATTTTATTTAATTAATTAATTTAGAATATTTTTCCATGGTTAGATGATTCATGTCTTTCCTTCCCTTCCTCCTTCCCATAGCCAATGCACAATTCCACTGGATTTCACTTGTGTCATTGATCAAGACCTACTTCCATATTATTGATATTTGCACCAGTATGATCACTTAGAGTCTACATCCCCATCATATCCCCCTCAACCCATGTGATCAAGCAGTTGTTTTTCTTCTGTGAGAAATAGAATTATCTTGTTGGCCATCGATTAGCTCAAGAAGATTTGGTTTATCCTCTGACTCTGGCATTCAGCGTGTCTATTTATATTGGCTAACTTCATTGCTATGGTATGCTCCTATAAACTAGGTAGTCTTAGTACTCTTATTCCCATTTTACAGATGAGAATTTTGCACATGTTCATATAGCTAGGAATTCTGAGGGTCAGAATTTGAACCTATGCCTCCCAACCCCAAGTTCAGAAGTCTTTCCACTTCACTAAATGAGATGCCAGTTTTGTGATTTAATGCATAAGGAAGGGTGCCAATGGCACAATGACTCTAGCTAGCATTTATAAGGTACTTTAAGATCTCAGAAACATCTTGTAGGTTAGCTTGGTGCTTAGCTCAGCGCCTGGCACATAGTAGGTGCTTAATATATGCCACATGGCTAGACTAACCTCATCTGATACATACAGCAACCCTGTGAGGTAGGTGCTAGTATCATCCTCATTTTACATTTGAGGAAAATGAAATCTAGAGGTTAGATGACTTGCCCAGGGATATAAATGCCAGGCAGCATTTGAACTTGAGTCTTCTGGGTTCCAAGTTCAGCACTCCATCCATTGTACCACCTAGCTGCCTGACTAGATATTCAAAGGAGTAGTTGTAAACTACTTGGGTGTTTGACTGACTTCTATTAATTTTAAAGAGCACCTAGATGGAACAGTGGATAAAGTGGTGGGTCTGAAGTCAGGAAGATTCCACTTTGTGAGTTCAAATCTGGCCTCAGACACTTACTACCTATGTAACCCTGGGAAGTCACTTAACCCTGTTTGCTTCAGTTTCCTCATCCGTAAAGTGAGCTGGAAAAGGAAATGAGTATCTTTGTCAAGAAAACCCCAAATAAGATCATAAAGAGTTGGACATGAGTGACCCCCCAAATTAATTATATTAATTTGAGTTTTCTTTTTCCCATTCTGAGTCTGCCTCAGAGAGGAGGCTGGGGAAGACAATGTCTGAATCTAACTGAGCTTCTAAATGAGATGTCTGTGAAGCATTTTGCAAATTTTAAAATCCTAGCTAAATAGTAACTTCGTATTATCTTTCTTATGGAATAATAGTATTCCACTGTACTTCTACACAATCATGCTGTAATTGATGGACATCCCCTTTGCTTCCATTTATTGCTGGATGACAAAAAGTGTAGTTGTAGATATTTTGGCATATTCAATGCAATTCAATAAACATTTCTATTCTGTACCAAGAATAGTGCTAAGTACTATTCTTGGCATTGGGATATAGTTTTGCCTTTAGGCCAAAGGATAGGCCAGGCAACTTTTTTAAGTATCACAGAGGCTTTGGAGATCATCTAGTCCAACATCGTCATTTTAGGGATGAGGAAACCAGAGATCAAATGATCTGTCCAACATGGCGCAGTAACAAGAGGCAGAGCTTGGGATGAACCAAGGCCCCCTGACTCTAAGTTCTGCCTCCTCTTTCTGTGGCTTCCTTCTGCCCCCAACATGCCGCCCCACTTAGCCCCCACCTTCAGTTACCTGGAATAGTGGTGTCGTCAGTCAGCCTGGGTGAGGGCCCATCCACATGTGCTGCCAATATCACTGTGGAGGAGAGAAGAGCTGTGAGCAGCAGTGAGGTGGGATGCCAATGACAGGGGAGCCCTGCAGCAGTGCTAGGGTGGGAGGTGGCGAATCTGTCAGCTCTTGCCAGCAATGAATAGGTGCCCAGCTGATCTCCCCAGTGGTGATATCCGTGCAGCATAGAGCCGGGCCTGCAGAGAGCTAGAGACATGCAGTGTGCCAGTATGGGCTGCCCTTGGGGCAGAGGGCTGGTGGGTCAGTAGAGGTGGAGATGGGAAAAAGATGTTCCATAATTTTATCAGAAGAAAAGACAAACGATCTGAGGGATTCTCAGCTCCTTTTTGAATTGTAGCAAATGCCTTTTGTTTCCATTTTTTCCCCCAACATATTTTTTCAACATCTAAACTTATGGAACCTGAGCAGCAAACTGTGATAGCAATTGCCTTAGGAAAGATCCAGGATCCAGGCCCAGCCCAGTCCAGCCAAAGCACCATGAAGTCTCTGACTGATGATTCCCTCCCCAAGATGCTCCCCAGCTCAGCACTGCCAAATCACGCAGGAAGGAACAGGGGCACTGTGAGTGCCCGTGACATTGACCTCCCTATCTGCAAGGTGCACAGCCCCATCCCTGCTCCCACATGCGCACATGACTATGTGAGATGGGCCCCACAGTCCCCATTACCTAATGTCATAGTCTCTTCCTAGAGACTGAAGAGATGGACGGGCATGGTGGGCTTCTGTTTGGAAAGTACTAGCTTTACATCACTTGACTCTCATCCTCAAAGATGACCCCGTTCATATGTTCATATTCAGCCTTTACTAGGATCAGTCTGGTCTCTGGACCCAGAAGGATATCTTCTGTGATGATCCATATGCCTGACTTACTCATGGCAAAGAAAGACCCCCTTGCCCCCAACAACCCAAACCATTGGGTGGAAGCTTCCTAGGATGGGTGAGAATCACAGGATCCAAGAGGCTCCCCTCTGCATCATAAGAGTTAGGTTTGGAAAAGACCTTAGGTATCTAATCCAATTCCTTTATTTAAAGTTTTATTGATGCCTCTTGTCTCTTCCACCATAATCACTATCCATTAAAAATACCTACCTTGTAACAGAAAAACTGTTAAGCAAAAACTTGGCAATAAATCAACTTTGTCTGATAGCATATGAACCATCCCACTCCTATAGCCTGATACTTCTCCACCCAGAGGAGACTCTTTCATCATCTCTTCTTCAGAATCAAGATAGGTCATTGCCTTTAATCAGTTTTGTTGCCTTTTTGTGTTGTTTTCATTTACATTACTGCAGTCACTGTTTATGCTATTCTTCTGGCTCTCCTGACTTCATTCTGTATCAGTTCATATAAATCTTCTTTTACTTCTCTGAATCTTTTATTTAAATAATTTCTTATGGCAAAAGAGCATCCTATTGCATTCATATGCTGCAGTTTATTTAGGCATGCTGTATTGATGGACATCCACTTTTTTTCCATTTGTTATTGTATCACAAAAGTGTTGCTGTGTACATTTTGGAATATTCAATCCAATTCAGTCAATATTTATTACATGCCTTCTAGGAACCAAGAATTGTGCTAAGCACAATTACGAAAAGGAAAGCCAGTCCTTGCCCTCAAGGAGCTTACAATTGAAAGAAGGAAGAGAACAAATAAAAGGAAGCTGGGAAAGGGAAGAAGCCAGAGTGTACCCTGTGAAGAGACATCTTGTTCCTTGGAGCTGAAACCAAGTAAAGCTGCAGATGTAAAGTGGAGTGAAATGAAAGTCCAGGCTCTACATTCTCTAAAGCAAGATGTTGGGAAGGTTTGGTACTCCATCCGCCAGCTCTTTAGTGGGGGGAGAAGAGGCTTGGGGAAGGTGTCAAGGCTTGAGTTAACAACATGGTGATGAGATTAGAGGTGATGAGTTTATATCCCAAGAGAGCATCTTGGTCCTTGGAGTTGAAAATAGGCAGAATTTAAGATGTAGAGTTAATCCTTTCCCTCCTTCTGTCTTTGACTTCCTTGAGATATATACCCACAATGGATGGATTAAGGGATGGGTACAGTTTAATCATTTTACTTGCAGAATCCTAAATTGTTTTACATTGACTGTGTTTTTTGCATGATAATACACGTAAGGTCCAGATCAAATTGCTTACCATCACTGAGTAGCAGAAGGGAAGGGAGAGAGGGAGACAGTTTGGATCTTATAATTTTGAAAAAACTTATTTTGAAAGTTGTTTTATATAAATAACTGGACTAAATCATAACTCCATAAAAAGTATACTAGCGGGGCACATAGGTGGCTCAGTGGATAGAGAGCCAAGCCTGGAGATGGGAGGTTCTGGGTTCAAATATGGCCTCAGATACTTCCTAGCTGTGTGACACTGAGCAAGTCACTTAACCCTAATTGCCTAGCCTGTACTGCTCTTCTGCTTTGGAGTTAATACTTAGTAATGATTCTAAGATGGAAGGTGAAGGTATAAATAAAAATATTCTACTACACCTGTCTTCCTACAACCCTGCCATCTTTTATTCTTTGTCGGTTTGATGGGTGTGAGTTTTAAAGAGCACTTCTATGGTGAATCATCTGTAGCATTTTTCATATGGTTATTGCTCATCCGAATTTCTTCTTTTGGAAACTGAACATGTCCTTTACCATTTGTCTGTTGCACTCTCCTTACTCTACAGATAAGGGAATGGCGTTCCAAAGAGAGAATGTAACTTGTTTTAATGTCCCATATATAATGAGGATTCTCTAGAATTCTAGAGGAAAAGGATTTCTTGGGTTGCCAAGGGCTTTTTCATGATACAAACACAACTTTACCACCCCCAATCCCCAAAGGAGAGAAAACTTGAGAATGAACATCATAGGTACCGATGAGATTTGATGTTGGTTGCCTCTAAAACACCCCAGGGGAAATTTTCTTGAAGCCTTCAAATGGTCAGACAAATGCCTGGCACATGATAGTGGTGGTTGTGGTTCCCTGGCATGTCTTACTAAGATAATGGTCTCATTTGTTCCCATGAACATGCTAAGAAAAGGAATAAATTATTAAGAATAGTCACGGCTCCTTTCAAAACTGTAGTTAGTAGGTATTAGGATAATAATACAACATTTGTAGGGGGCGTCCACCTATTGCAGTAGCTCAGCCTTCAGCTGACATAGTTTAAGGACAAAAGGGGTATATATAAAAATGAGATTTAGGATATCAGAAAACAAGGATAGGGATGTCTGGCTAACTGAAAAGCATAAGAATACAATAAAATACATTTCATAAGATCATAGATTTATAGCTGAAAAGTACCTTTGAAATCATCTAGCCCAAGTCCCCATTTCCCTGTAATGAAGCTCAGATTTAGAAAGGTTGTGACTTGTTAAAATCAGGTAGGTAGTAAGTGGCATTTCTTCCTTCTAAGTTGAATCCTCCTTGAGACCTACTTTGTCAAAGCCAACAGCAAAGGTGTTGATACCATAAAGGAAAGTATCCCAGGCTCTGTTCTCAACCACCACATTTTCCTGTACTCGGGTCTTGGTTTAGATGCCTTTTTTTCTTTAAAGAAACAGAAACTTTAATGAACAAATGTAGATCTTTCTTAGAAGGGTAATAATTCTGCCTCCCCAGAAAATGAAATTTGACTTGGAAGAAATAGCCTAGTAGCAAATTATTTTTTCCCCTTCTCTCACTTTAATAGCTTTCTTAGGGTCCTTCAAATCCTCTGACTCAATAACATTTTCTCTGAATTCTGCACCAATAACATCACTGATGGGTAGCGAGGTGGCACAGTGGAGAGTGGGTTGGACTTTGGAGTCAGGAGTTCATATCCAGCCTCAGACACTTCCTAACTATGTGACTCTGGGCAAGTGACAACCTTTTTGCCTCAGTTTCCTCATCTGTAAAATGAGCTGGAGAAGGAAATGGTAAACCACACCAGCTTCTTTGCCAAGAAAACCCTAAATGAGGTCACTCATGGCTAAAATACATCTGGATTGAAAACACTATTGGCCACTTCCAATACTATGGCAACTTGGACCCCAACTTGTATTTCACTAACTTCAATTTGCTGCTAGTGGGAAGAAAGAACATCGAGGCTGATGCATTTTGGAGAATTTTTTGATGTTAAGTCTTCAAGTCTCCTTCAAAGGAAGAGGTTCTGTCTGTAAGTTTAATATCAAACTGCAGATTTAGGCTATTAAAATACTAGATTGGATAGGAACCTCAGTGGTTATTTGACTGAATCCTTCATTTCGGAGATGAGAAAAAGGAAGCAGAGGTTAAATGACCCACCTAGAGTTACACAACTAATAAGTGTCTGAGCTCGGATTTGACTTCAGGTGTTTCTAGCTTCTAGTTTCTAGCTTCTGGTTCTGCTATATAAGCCTGTGCGACTTTGAGCAAATCACTTCTCTCTGGACCTCTGTTTCCTTATTTGTAAAATGAGATGGTTGGATTTCATGGCATATAAGACCCCTTCTATTGCTAA
Source organism: Monodelphis domestica (assembly GCF_027887165.1). Taxonomy (NCBI): domain Eukaryota; kingdom Metazoa; phylum Chordata; class Mammalia; order Didelphimorphia; family Didelphidae; genus Monodelphis; species Monodelphis domestica. Next base: position 54,021,072 of record NC_077233.1, on the reverse strand, counting down.
AACTTAAAGTCTTTAAATATTGGAGTGACATTAAGAATCCTGAAGACTTCCTGCACAGTGGGAGGATTTTTAGACGATATCTCTTTGTAACACATTTTATATTCTGAATGATGCCCAGGAGAAGATGGGAAAGCCGTAAATGACTGAATTCTGGCTCCACTTCCTCAAGGTGAGCATTCCGATTATTCCACAATAGAATGGCTTAGCAGTCCCTGAGTACATCTATATGATTCTAAATCACTCTTTTGCATTAAGTACAAAGGTGGCAAAAGCAATTAGAAAAATGTCATTTGGTCTATTCATCAGAGGCAATGAAAGACCAATAGACTTGGAGTTCAAGTTCAGTCTTGGGTTTGAATCCTGTTTCTGCCACTAAGGAGCGATGTGATCCTGAACAAGTCACTTTGGTTTTGATAAAGGAGGGAGTAGAAGGCTGAGATTTGGAGGCAGAGACTTAAACCTTAGCAATGCAACCTTGGCCAGGTAACTTCTCAATGTCTTCATCTGAAAAAATGAGAGAGCAGGGCTGGAAGGTCCTTAGAGTTCCTTCCCTTGAGGCTTGACTTAGAAGGCTGAGCCTGGAGTGAGGAAAGATCCTGAATTCAAATCCAGACTCATACACTCCCTGGCTGTGTGTGATCCTGGGAAAGTCACTTGATTTCTGTCTGCCTCAGTTTCCTCATCTATAAAATGTGGATAATAATAAGAGTTACTTTCTGGGGTTCTTTGTAAGGATCAAATGAGATAACATGAATAAAGGCTTCCCATAGTAGGCTCTTTAGAAATGCTTATTTCCTTCTAGATTTTAATCACATGATATTGAAGGATTTCATAGGTTTTGATGTTATAAAGGAAATGTCTTGGTTTAGATGCCATTTTGTTGTTGTTGTTATACAGAGACTTTACTGCACAAATGCAGATCTTTCTTGGGGAGGGTAATGAGTTTGCCTTCCCAGAAAATGAATCCTGACTTGGAAGAAACAGCTTCCTACCTTTTTTATTTATGAGGAATTTTAGCTTCTTTTTTATTTAGGAGGAACCTTTTTGAAGCCCCCGACTGACATGTAATCTGATAAGCTACTGAGAATGCAGGAAAACTTTGAAATGAATTTGTTTCTTAGCATAGTTTTCACATCCAGAATCAAGTTCTACTTTATCTAGTCTATAAAAGGATGCTATAAATTATATATAATTTGTTGGAGTCCAATACAACAATATTAAATATCTATCAGGTGTCCAAGGAGCTGAGCTGGTTGTTGGGGAGCCAAAGGTAACTGTTGTGTCTCTGCCTTCAAGGCAGACACCTGGATTATCTATGCTCAAAATTATACTGGTTGGCCTAGACATAGATTTATTCCCATTTTATAGATGAGGAAACTGAGGCTGTTCAGTAACTTGCCTGGCCATGAAATGTTTGAGGTAAGATTCAGACTTGGATCTTCTCAAGTCTGAATCCCACTAGAGTCTTTGGCCCACAGATTTAGAACCTCAAAGCCTCAGTTTTCTCATCTGTTAAATGGGGATGATAATTGATATCTTTTCTACCTCTCCAGGTGGTTGTGAGGATTGCATGACATAAGAGAACATGAAATCACTTTGTACACTTCCTAGCACTAGAATCAAAGAGCTAAAACAATCTGACAATATTGATTAATCCAGAATTGTCCAATTTTATAATCATGGGCTCAGAAGAAACTACAGTTTCAGAAATAGGATATGAGCCCTGACTTCTGACTCCAAGTCAAGTGTAATTCTTTCCATTTCCACACTGCCTGTTATGCAGTTGGAAGGTGGTATCATTAGCTTGGGGTTGTTCAGTTGTGATCCCATTGGGGGTTTCTTTGGCCAAGATGCTGGAATGATTTGCCATTTCTCTCTCTAGCCTATTTTACAGATGAGGAAACAGAGGCATACAGGGTTAAGTGACTTGCCCAGGGTCACACAGTCAGGAAGTGTCAGAGGCTAGATTTGAACTCAGATCTCCCTGGCTCCCAGGTCTTAGCCTCTGTCCATTGCGCCACTGAGCTGCCCATCCTTAGTGTATACTATATAGCAATTGGTTAGTGATGGAGGAAGGGGATAAAATAAGCTTTTATAGAGAGCCTGGCACTGTGGTAAGGTAGTATAGTGGGTTTAGACTCAGGAAGATCTGAGTTTGAATCCTGCCTCAAATATTTACTAGTTGTTATGTGACTCTGGGCAAGCCACTTTAGCTTCTTTGCCTCAGTCTTATCTCCTGCTCAGGGCTGCGTTAAAGATCAAATGAGAGAATACATTTGAAAAGCTTTGCAAACATTAGATCAGTTTTGTATTATTATATGGAATGAATGAAGATGAATAAAAATGAATTAAAAAGCATTTATTATCAAATCTGGCCTCAGACACTTCCTAGGCAAGTCACTTGACCCCCCAGTGCCTAGCCCTTACTACTCTTCTACTTTAGAACCAATGCTTAGTATTAATTCTAACACAGAACGTGAGGGTTAAAAAAAAAGAATGGAAGGTCCTTGAGGGTGGGGTCTTTTCTTGTATTCTGAGCTGCTGGCATTGTGCTTTCCAAATAACAGATAGTTCATAAATTCATTTGGAATGAATTTATCAGGATTATTTCTGTTTGTGTTTTCAGAATTTCAACAATGAGAAGTTCGTACTTCCTGGGATGATGTTCTCATATAGAATTTTAGTTCATGGAAGATTACTTATCCTTTCTCTGAATGCTTTTTAAAAAGGGGGGATTGAAAGATAAATGAATGGGGTGATGTGGGAAATACAGATATAAATGGCACTTACTATGTGCCAGGCACTGTGTTAAGCACTTAACTATTTCATTTGATGGTGACAACCACTCTGGAAGATAGGGTGCTAACATCTCCATTTTACAGTTGAGGAAACTGAGGCAAACAGAGGTTAAGTGACTTGTCCAGGGTCATATATCTAGCAAAATTTGAACTCAGGTCTTTCTTATTTCAGGCCCAGCACATTATCAATAAGATGGATAATTGGAAAAGGGAATTGGCCAGCTGCTGGCAATATAACTTGAGGGAAGAATAACAGATGGACAGTCTCAGATTCTCATACTGTCAAGTATTTAAAGATTTGAGTGGGGCAAATCCTTTCTAGAAAGACACAGTTCAGCATCACATAGGGTGAGTGGGGAAAGGGATGTAAGTGGTATCCTTGAAGGCAGGAGCTCACATGAAGGATCCTGGCTCCATCAAAGAAATGACAACGATGATGATGAAACACTGATTGAGTGTGGTTCCTGGGAACTGTAAAAAAAAAGGCCAGAGACAGGCAGGATTTGGCTATTCCATTTCTAAAAACAAACAAATAAAAATCCACACAATCTTTTGCTCCTCTAAGGCAGAGCTGTGAAGCATACACTTCTTTCCCATGCTTTGCACTTTACAGGATTTCACACTAGACTAGACCTTTACAAGCCATCTTATCCAATCTCCTCATTTTACAGACAAGGAAACTGAGGCACACACAGATGAGTGATTTGCCCAGAGTGACCCAGCTAATGAGTATTTGAGGCAAGATTTCAATTCAGGCTTTCATGATTCCAAGTCCAATTCTCTCTGCTACATGAAACCAATAGTTGAGTATCCCATGTTACCAAACAAGATGGTGGATGACCTCGAAGGTCCTTTTTTGTTCTAAATTTATTTTCTTACTGAAATCCTCTTCTGACATGTCTCAATTAAGTCATCCCCTCTTCTCTCATGCATTAACCTTCCCTGATCACCTCAGGTAGAAGTTGTTTCTCATTCATGATGTTTTCTTTATGAATTCTTTGTTTGGATTCTTTCCTTTGCCCGGAGCACATTAGATCTTGTACAGTATCAGTGTGCCCTTCCATAGTCTCAGAGTAGATGGTGAGATCATTGGGGACAGGGCTGTGCTGAACTCCTAGGACCTACCAGAGGACCTCACACACAGCAAACCCTTAAACAAATGTCTGTTGAGATGAATAAATAATTGGTGAATGAATGAGTTTGGCCAAGGTCAATGCATACCCACATCCTGTGAAATCATTGAAGAATTATTCTTTCCTTCCTCCTCTGAGTATCTTAAAGATTTAAAATATCTACTTTCAATTCAGAAAATATTTATTAAGTGCCTACTATGTGTGAAAAAAATGTTTGGGGGTGTAGAGAAGGCAACAGTCAGGAAGATCTGAGTTCAGTTCCAGCCACAGATTTTTATTAGCTGTGTGACTTTGGGCAAGTCACATAACCCCTGCTTGCCTCAGTTTCTTTACCTGTAAGATGTGAATAATAACAGCATCTCTTTTCCAGAATTGTTGTGAAGAACAAATGAGATAATAATTGTAAAACATTTAGCACAGTGCCTGGCACATAGTAAGTGCTATATAAATGTTAGTTGGTTATCATCATCATAATCGTCATTCGTGGATAGAAAGCTGGCAACAATCTGATTCATGCTGGCTGTGTGACCCTGGGTGAGTCATTTAACTTATCAAATCTCCAGCCAACTCTCTAGGGGAAAAGGAGCATTTAAGTACCTAGTATGTGTTAGACACTATGCATGTTTTTATTCAGTCATTTCCCAATCATGTTTGACTCTTTGGGAACCCTTTTTTTTTCCAAAGATCCTGAAGTGGTTTGCCATTTTCTTCTTCAGCTCATTTTACAGTTGTGGAAACTGAGGCAAATAGTTAAGTGACCTGCTCATGATCACACAACTGATAGGTGTATGGAGCTGGATTTAAATTTGGTCTTCCTGGCTCTAGACTCAGCACTTTATCCATTGAACCAATTATAATGACATTTCTAGCTACACAGAAACAAGAGTCAAACTTGTGTTTTTGACTCCAAATCCAATGTTCTTACTACCTCAATTTTGCTTCTTGTTATACCATTCTAAGGAACACTTAAAGTTGTATGATTTAAGGGGTCCTGAGAAAGTCCCCTTCTATGGCCTATTATGGAGCCTGAAAGTCTACCATTAGAGATTTATTCCTTTGGGTGGGCTAAAGAGAGTTTTGGTCTTCTAAATCCCTTTAAAATGCAAATGGAATATTTTTCTTGGAAACATAATTCCTTGAGCCATAATCAGCTCTCCTTAGAGGGATTAGGACACAGAATGGAAATTGGGGATAGGAAGGTGACTGATAAACCATGAGCTCCTTGAAAGCAGGACTGACTTTTGCTTCTATTTTTATCTCCAGAGCTTAGTACACTGTCTTGTACCTGGTAGGCACTTCATAGATTTATTATTGACAGAGCCAACCACATGGTACAGTTGATAAAGCACAAAAAAGGGCATCAGGAAGACCTGAGTTCAAATCCAGATTTATTTATTATCTTATGACTCAATCTCTGCCTCATTTTCCTCAACTTCAAAAAAACTCTGCATAGAGTAAGCACCAGATAAAAGTTGTTGTTGTTCTCCTCCTCCTCCTCCTTCTCCTCTTTCTCCTTCTCCTCCGCCTCCTCCTTCTTCTTCTTCCCTTGGGACCCTGGACATGTCATTTAACCTCTATCTTTCTTGGTTTCCTCAAGTGTAAAATACAGATCCCAATGGTACCTACCTCAGACCTAAAGCTGGGAGGTCCTGGGTACAAGTCTTCGATCCTTCCTAACTGTGTGACTGTAGGCAAGTCACTTAACCCCACAACTGCCTAGCCCTTGCCTCTCTTCTAGCTTAGAATCAATAGTGACAGAAGTTAAGGGTTTAGAAAACCCCAATAGTACCTACCTTACAGGGTTGTTGTGAGAATAAATGAGTTTTAAAGTGGTTAATAAATGCTTGTTTTGGGGGCAGCTGGGTGGCTCAGTGGATTGAGAGTCAGGTCCAAATTTGGCCTCAGACACTTCCTAGCTGTGTGCCCCTGGGCAAGTCACTTGACCCCCATTGCCTAGCCCTTACCACTCTCCTACCTTGGAACCAATACACAGTATTGATTCTAAGACAGAAGGTAAGGGTTAAAAAAATCAATCAATCAATAAATAAACAAATAAATGCTTGTTTCCTTCCCTTTATTGACTGACTATATTCACATTGAATTTTCATATTTTTTGTAGGGTTTTTTTTGGAGGCCCCAATAATCTCATTGATCATGAAATTTGGTAGTAAGGGGGACCGCTTGTCTACTCTTCTCTTACCGTGTGATCATGGGCAGATCTATTCTCTATACCCTTTAGGTCTCTCATTTGAAAAATGGTGGGCTCAGTGGACTGAAAACCAGGTCTAGAGACAAGAGGTCTGGGGTTCAAATATGACCTCAGACACTTCCTGGCTGTGTGACCCTGGGAAAGTCACATTGCCTAGCCCTTGTTGCTCTTCTGCCTTGGAACCAATACACAGTATTGATTCTAAGATGGAAGGTGAGGGCTTACAAAAATAATAATAGCACCTTCTTCCCAGGAAGGATGTGGTGAGGATGAAAAGAGAGGTGTGTAGAGTAGAACCATAAAGAACTACATGCATGCTAATTATTATGTAGCCCGGTTCCTTTTAACATTTATTTCCTCCCCCCAAAAAACAAGCATTTACTTTTTAATTCCAGCCTCTCTCATGAAAAAATACGAAAGAACTACTTTCCCCTTGCAGTAATTATGCATTGTCAAGCAAAACACATTTTCACCTGATTTTACAACATATGAAGACAATGAGGTCCAGGGAGGTCAAATGCTTGAGGTCACGCAGAGGGAATCAGAGGCAGATTTGAACACAAGGAGCCTCACTCCAGAGCCCCATTCTCTTCATCATGCAACCAGCCATTCTCATTTGACTGATGAGAAAATGAAGCCTCAAAGGATCAAAGTGCTTTGTTTGGGGTCACACTGATTTGAAGAATTAGATCTCTTATCCAGACTCAAGTCTTTCATTTCTAAGACAAGAGGACTCTTTCCACTCATCCCCATTTTACAGATAAGAAAGCTGAAGCCTAGAAGGGTTCCATGATGGGTCCATTTGTGAAGAGGGGATCCGTGAGGTAAAGAGATTGAGATTAATGGCCATTTTAGGGGATAGATGGGCACTGAGGATGTCTGAAATTGGTTTCTAAGGTTGGTCTGAGATCTTATCTAAGGAGCTATTGAGAATGAAGGACCCATAGAATGATAAGGCTGGAAAAGACCACAGGGGTGGTTATTGGGTCTGAGTCCATTTCATCACATGGGAAACTGAGGTAGCAACTGACTTGCCCAAGAACACATAGCTGTTAAGTCAGAGTCAGGGATGGAATTGGGGTCTTCTGGCTCTCAAGCCAGGTTCTCTTACCAGTCTTGGCAGCAATGAGGAGGAGGAGGAGGAGGAAAAGGGAGAGTTGTTTGGAGGAGAAAGGCTCCTGGAGGATGCTTATTGGGTCTCCCACAGAAGAGCCCCCACAGTCCGACAGAAGCCCTGAGTTATGGGTGTGTGTGAGTGTGTGTGTGTTCTTAGTCCCTCTCACAATCTCCCATTGTTTGTGTGGCACAGGAATGATGTGAGGGCAGGAGAGAGTGTGGGCATGGATGGAGGCGGGGGACTGGCCAGGGATGCATATTCAGGAAAAAGCTCCAGCTCAGTTCTTTCTTTGTCTGAGGCTGGGAACCCTGGCTGTGACCCAGCCCAAACCACAATGCAGAGTGAGTGGGGGGTAGGTAGCAAGGGGCATGCAAGCTTCCACTGGCCAAGAGGGAGAGCCTGGTGTTCATGTTGAAACATGCTTATAACAACACCCAGGACTCACACCAGCATCCCCCAAGATGCTCCTGCTGCATC